>NC_087206.1:70348083-70374708 GCF_015104395.2 Macrobrachium nipponense | reverse complement strand
CATAAAGATAAATTATAGAGACATATAGAGATCTATATATATCTCGATAGATATATATATTAGATAGATAATAAGATATATATACACACAGATATATATATATATATATTATATATATATCTAATATAGCAGATATTATATATAAGATTATATAGTATAATATATATCTATATGCTATCTATATATAATATATATATATGTATATATATTACACAGATATATATAGAATAGATATATATATATAGATATATTATATATATATTAGATATATAATATATATATATAGATATATATATATATATAACTAGATTATATATATATATATAATATATTATATATATATGTATTAGTATAATATATATATATATCTATATATATATATATAGATACATCTATATATTATATATATATATATGTATATATATAGATATATATCTATATATATAAATATATACATATTATATATTTTAATACTTCTAGGGCACAACTTTTCACGGATACAACATCATTGAATAGAATGGCTCACTGTTAACCAGCTTTTTTGAAATTGCTTCATATTTTCTAATTATTTTCTTTACTTCATTGTTCAGGTTACTAATGGACACATAATGGGGTTCTTCCATTTACTCCAGTATTTTTACACGCGACAGCTGTTTCGTCAACCTATACGTATTGACGTTTTCAAGCGTACTGATACAAATATGAGCCTACATGCGTTTTGTGACGTCATGAGGACGGAAAGGTAGTACAATTGCCAGATACCTAGTTTTAAGTATTTACAAAAGACTATAGTGAAACATAAAATAAGACAAATAAATAAATATGTTAACAACAGAAATTAAATAAAAAAGTTGAAAGTAAGTTATTATATGCACATTATACATAAATATATTAATTACATATATGTCTAATTCACTGAAAGTCAGTGTGCGCTCCTGTCCGCGTGTGGGGCTTTGTCCCACGCGGTTGAAGGACTGCCTCCTACACGAGGGCAAGGATCGGTCTGCCTCACGTTGGATGTTAAGGCTGGGACGTTGCATTGCGATGCTGACTGCTTCTGATATCAATAAACGATTGTAGTTGCCTTCCTTGTGTATTATTTTGGTGTTTGTGAGAAGTTCTTGTAATGATGGTTTTTTATTGTGGGTATCACAAAGTGCTGATGAATGGCTCCTTGGTTTCTGTGGGCCTGCATGCGACGTTTGAGTGTGGTGGTTGTGTGTCCGATATAGCATTTTTGGGGGGACTGACATTGCTCGTCAGCACAGACAAACTTGTATACTATATCAGATTTAACCTCTTTCTCCGTCGATGGGGCCGTACTATTTTCATTACCAAAGAGGCCGTAAGGTTTGGTTTGCAGTAAATCCTTGCTGTTATTTTGTTATATGGCGCTAGGGGGGTGGTCCTCTTCGCAGTATACAAGGATGGCTTTCCTTTCATCTTCGTGGTGTTTTGTATGGTATCTGATGGTATATCACTATTTCTTTGTCTTTGTCTTGTGTTGTTCTTCCTCCGGGTCGGATTATGGAAAGCCAATCTAATCTCTTTTTGACAACTTGCTGGATCATATCATCTGGGATATCCGTTATTTGTGAGCAGCTGTTGAACTCTGTTGATCTCTTGTTAGTCGCTTTCCACGTGGAACAGTGTGTTATGGCGCGTTTTATGTATGCATTTACCACAGATCGTTTATATGCATCAGGGCATTCTCCTCTAGCATTTAAACATCTTCCAGCGTCTGTCTTTTTAGTGTATACGGTGGTATTGTATTTGTTGTTCTTTGGGTCACAAGTACGTCCAAGAAAGGGAGCATCTTCTCATCACTTCTTTCTACCGTAAAATTTAATGTAGAATTTGCTTGAGTTTATTTACTAATTCTTCTATGTCATTGTCGCCCTTTGTTGTGATAAAGATATCATCAATATATCTCCCATAGATTCTGGGTTTTGGGTGTTCTTCAAATGTGACCTCTTCTGTGTGTGCCATGTATGCGTTTGCGAAAAGAACCCCGAGGGGGGGTTTGAACCCATTGCCACGCCGTCCTTTTGTCGATATATTTCGCCCCTATGTGAGAGGAATGGGGCTTCCTTTGTACATGCTTCCAGCATCTCTTTAAGATTTTTTCGGGGATCGGTAATGGTGGTTCTCAGAGCGGTATATCTTGTCCATGATGATTTGTATTGTTTCATCCACTGGTACGTTAGTAAATAAACTTTCAACGTCCAGGGATGCTATGTCGTTCGTTCCGGGTGCGGTGTCTTGCAGTAGGTCGATGAATTCCGTCGATGATTTTAGCGAGAACGTTGAGGGAATGTACGGCGTTATAATTTCATTCAATTTCTTAGCCACTTTATACATAGGAGATGTCATTTGGGATATAATGGGCCGTAGCGGGTTTCCCTGTTTGGTGAATCTTGACTGTGCGTAGCAGTATCCGGGCGCAAAGTCTCCGATGATTTTTGGAAAGCTTACTGTTCTCTGCTCTTGTTCGCTTTTTCTGTTAGTCTCATCATTTTCTTTTTGAGGTCATTTGTTGGGTCTTTTTTAAGTGGCTGAAAACTTATTATTATCACTTAGTATATTATCCATTTTGGTGTCGTATTCATCTCTATTCATTATGACGTACACTGCGGTTTTATCTCCTTTGCGTATTATTATGGTTTCGTTTTCTCTCAGTTCTTTTGCTGCTTTTTTTTTATTTTTTTTTTTTTTTTTGCTTTTTTTTTTTTTTTTTTTTTTTTTTTTTTTTTTTTTTGAACTGTGGACTGACTATGCGACTAAAGTAGTTACCACGTGTTCTATTGGCCTCACCCAGTAATTCAGCGATGCACTCTTGTTTAAGTTCGATTTTGCGTTCTTCTTCAGTCGCAGTAGTTTATCGATTAATACTTCTGTATTAATCCTCTTGGATTCAGGGTGTGGTTTTCGTATGTAATGCAGTTCAGGCCTAGATTTAGTAACTGCTTTGGTGTTCACTCAACTCTATTCCTGATAGGTTAATATACCGGCCTTTTTTTTCTCTTCGTTTCTCCACTGGTCCACCGTTTAATATCAGAAGCTTTTTTGCTATGCCTTGCACTGACTATTTTCGAATGCTTTTCTATTTCTCTTTCCACTTGTTGTTGCACAGCACATTGGGTCTCTGTGGTAGTACTATTACAGAAGTTCACTCCACTTTGTTGCTCTTTCTTCTTGCAGTTTTGGTGATCTTTTCTGCTGATTCTTCCATTCGTCGTCGGAGGCATTTTCCACCTTTTCGTTCCAACTCGACCGTGCCCGGCCATTATATTTAATACTTCTAGGGCACAATGTTTTCACGGATACAACATTCATTGAATAGAATCGGCTTTCTCACTGTTAACCAGCTTTTTTGAAATTGCTTCATATTTTTCTAATTATTTTCTTTACTTCATTGTTCAGGTTACTAATGGACACATAATGGGGGTTCTTCCATTTACTCCAGTATTTTTACACGCGACAGCTGTTTCGTCAACCTATACGTATTGACGTTTTCAAGCGTACTGATACAAATATGAGCCTACATGCGTTTTGTGACGTCATGAGGACGGAAAAGGTAGTACAATTGCCAGATACCTAGTTTTAAGTATTTACAAAAGACTATAGTGAACATAAAATAAGACAAATAAATAAATATGTTAACAACAGAAATTAATAAAAAAGTTGAAAGTAAGTTATTATATGCACATTATACTAAATATATATTAATTACATATATGTCTAATTCACTGAAAGTCAGGTGTGCGCTCCTGTCCGCGTGTGGGGGCTTTGTCCCACGCGGTTGAAGGACTGCCTCCTACACGAGGGCAAGGATCGGTCTGCCTCACGTTGGATGTTAAGGCTGGACGTTGCATTGCGATGCTGACTGCTTCTGATATCAATAAACGATGTAGTTGCCTTCCTTGGTATTATTTTGGTGTTTGTGAGAAGTTCTTGTAATGATGGTTTTTATTGTGGGTATCCACAAAGTGCTGATGAATGGCTCCTTGTTTCTGTGGGCCTGCATGCGACGTTTTGAGTGTGGTGGTTGTGTGTCCGATATAGCATTTTTGGGGGATCTGACATTGCTCGTCAGCACAGACAAACTTGTATACTATAATCAGATTTAACTCTTTCTCCGTCGATGGGGGCCGTACTATTTTTTTCATTACCAAAGAGGCCGTAAGGTTTGGTTTGCTCACAAATAACGGATATCCAGATGATATGATCCAGCAAGTTGTCAAAAAGAGATTAGAGGCTTTCCATAATCCGACCCGACGAAGGAACACACAAGACAAGACAAGAAATAGTGATCTTATACCATCAGATACCATACAACAAACACCACGAAGATGAAAGGAAAGCCATCCTTGGTATACTGCGAAGAGGAACCACCCCCCTAGCGCCATATAACAAAATAACAGCAAGGATTTACTGCAAACCAACCTTACGCCTCTTTTGGTAATGAAAATAGTACGGCCCCATCGACGGAGAAAGAGGTTAAATCTGATATAGTATACAAGTTTGTCTGTGCTGACGAGCAATGTCAGTACCCCCAAAAATGCTATATCGGACACACAACCACCACACTCAAACGTCGCATGCAGGCCCACAGAAACCAAGGAGCCATTCATCAGCACTTTGTGGATACCCACAATAAAAACCATCATTACAAGAACTTCTCACAAACACCAAAATAATACACAAGGAAGGCAACTACAATCGTTTATTGATATCAGAAGCAGTCAGCATCGCAATGCAACGTCCCAGCCTTAACATCCAACGTGAGGCAGACCGATCCTTGCCCTCGTGTAGGAGGCAGTCCTTCAACCGCGTGGGACAAAGCCCCCACACGCGGACAGGAGCGCACACTGACTTTCAGTGAATTAGACATATATGTAATTAATATATATTTATGTATAATGTGCATATAATAACTTACTTTCAACTTTTTTTTTATTTAATTTCTGTTGTTAACATATTTATTTATTTTTGTCTTATTTTATGTTTCACTATAGTCTTTTGTAAATACTTAAAACTAGGTATCTGGCAATTGTACTACCTTTCCGTCCTCATGACGTCACAAAACGCATGTAGGCTCATATTTGTATCAGTACGCTTGAAAACGTCAATACGTATAGGTGACGAAACAGCTGTCGCGTGTAAAAATACTGGAGTAAATGGAAGAACCCCATTATGTGTCCATTAGTAACCTGAACAATGAAGTAAAGAAAATAATTAGAAAATATGAAGCAATTTCAAAAAAACAAAAAGCTGGTTAAACAGTGAGAAAGCCATTCTATTCAATGAATGTTGTATCCGTGAAAATTTGTGCCCTAGAAGTAGTAAATATAATGGCCGGGCACGGTCGAGTTGGAACGAGGTGGAAAAATGCCTCCGACGACGAATGGAAGAATCAGCAGAAAAGATCACCAAACTGCAAGAAGAAAGAGCAACAAAGTGGAGTGAATTCTGTAATAGTACTACCACAGAGACCCAATGTGCTGTGCAACAACAAGTGGAAAGAGAAATAGAAAAGCATTCGAAAATAGTCAGTGCAAGGCATAGCAAAAAGCTTCTGATATTAAACGGTGGACCAGTGAGAAACGAAGAGGAAAAAAGCCGGTATATTAACCTATCAGGAATAGAGTTGAGTGAACACCAAAAGCAGTTACTAAATCTAGGCCTGAACTGCCATTACATACGAAACCACACCCTGAATCCAAGAGGATTAATACAGAAAGTTATTAATCGATAAACTACTGCGACTGAAAGAAGAACGCAAAATCGAACTTAAACAAGAGTGCATCGCTGAATTACTGGGTGAGGCCAATAGAACACGTTGGTAACTACTTTGAGTCGCATAGTCCAGTCCACAGTTTAAAAAAAAAAAAAAAAAAAAGGGAAACAAAAAAAAAAAAAAAGCAGAAAAAAAAAAAAATAAAAAAAAAACAAAAAAAAAAGCAGCAAAAGAACTGACGAAGAAAAAACGAAACCATAATAATACTTCAAAGAGATAAAACCGCAGTGTACGTCATAATGAATAGAGATGAATACGACACCAAAATGGATAATATACTAAGTGATAATAATAAGTTTTCAGCCACTTAAAAAAAGACCCAACAAATGACCTCAAAAAGAAAATGATGAGACTAACAGAAAAAGCGAACAAAGAGCAGAGACAGTAAGCTTTCCAAAAATCATCGGAGACTTTGCGCCCGGATACTGCTACGGCACAGTCAAGATTCACAAACAGGGAAACCCGCTACGGCCCATTATATCCCAAATGACATCTCCTATGTATAAAGTGGCTAAGAATTGAATGAAAATTATAAACGCCGTACATTCCCTCAACGTTCTCGCTAAAATCATCGACGGAATTCATCGACCTACTGCAAGACACCGCACCCGACGAAGACATAGCATCCCTGGACGTTGAAAGTTTATTTACTAACGTACCAGTGGATGAAACAATACAAATCATCATGGACAAGATATACCGCTCTGAGAAACCACCATTACCGATCCCCGAAAAAATCTTAAAAGAGATGCTGGAAGCATGTACAAAGGAAGCCCCATTCCTCTCACATAGGGGCGAAATATATCGACAAAAGGACGGCGTGGCAATGGGTTCCCCCCTCGGGGTCTTTTCGCAAACGCATACATGGCACACACAGAAGAGGTCACCATTTGAAGAACACCCAAAACCCAGAATCTATGGGAGATATATTGATGATATCTTTATCACACAAAGGGCGACAATGACATAGAAGAATTAGTAAATAAACTCCAAGCAAATTCTACATTAAATTTTGCGGTAGAAAGAAGTGATGAGAAGATGCTCCCTTTCTTGGACGTACTTGTGACCCAAAGAACAACAAATACAATACCACCGTATACACTAAAAAAGACAGACGCTGGAAGATGTTTTAAATGCTAGAGGAGAATGCCCTGATGCATATAAACGATCTGTGGTAAATGCATACATAAAACGCGCCATAACACATGTTCCACGTGGAAAGCGACTAACGAAGAGATCAACAGAGTTCAACAGCTGCTCACAAATAACGGATATCCAGATGATATGATCCAGCAAGTTGTCAAAAAGAGATTAGAGGCTTTCCATAATCCGACCCCGAGGAACAACACACAAGACAAAGACAAAGAAATAGTGATATACCATCAGATACCATACAACAAACACACGAAGATGAAAGGAAAGCCATCCTTGGTATACTGCGAAGAGGAACCACCCCCTAGCGCCATATAACAAAATAACAGCAAGGATTTACTGCAAACCAAAACCTTACGGCCTCTTTGGTAATGAAAAATAGTACGGCCCCATCGACGGAGAAAGAGGTTAAATCTGATATAGTATACAAGTTTGTCTGTGCTGACGAGCAATGTCAGTCCCCCCAAAAATGCTATATCGGACACACAACCACCACACTCAAACGTCGCATGCAGGCCCACAGAAACCCAAGGAGCATTCATCAGCACTTTGTGGATACCCACAATAAAAAACCATCATTACAAGAACTTCTCACAAACACCAAAATAATACACAAGGAAGGCAACTACAATCGTTTATTGATATCAGAAGCAGTCAGCATCGCAATGCAACGTCCCAGCCTTAACATCCAAACGTGAGGCAGACCGATCCTTGCCCTCGTGTAGGAGGCAGTCCTTCAACCGCGTGGGACAAAGCCCCACACGCGGACAGGAGCGCACACTGACTTTCAGTGAATTAGACATATATGTAATTAATATATATTTATGTATAATGTGCATATAATAACTTACTTTCAACTTTTTTATTTAATTTCTGTTGTTAACATATTTATTTATTTGTCTTATTTTATGTTTCACTATAGTCTTTTGTAAATACTTAAAAACTAGGTATCTGGCAATTGTACTACCTTTCCGTCCTCATGACGTCACAAAACGCATGTAGGCTCATATTTGTATCAGTACGCTTGAAAACGTCAATACGTATAGGTTGACGAAACAGCTGTCGCGTGTAAAAATACTGGAGTAAATGGAAGAACCCCATTATGTGTCCATTAGAACCTGAACAATGAAGTAAAGAAAATAATTAGAAAATATGAAGCATTTCAAAAAAAGCTGGTTAACAGTGAGAAGCCATTCTATTCAATGAATGTTGTATCCGTGAAAAATTGTGCCCTAGAAGTATTAAATATAATGGCCGGGCACGGTCGAGTTGGAACGAGGTGGAAAAAGCCTCCGACGACGAATGGAAGGAATCAGCAGAAAAGATCACCAAACTGCAAGAAGAAAGAGCAACAAAGTGGAGTGAATTCTGTAATAGTACTACCACAGAGACCCAATGTGCTGTGCAACAACAAGTGGAAAGAGAAATAGAAAAGCATTCGAAAATAGTCAGTGCAAGGCATAGCAAAAAGCTTCTGATATTAAACGGTGGACCAGTGAGAAACGAAGAGAAAAAAGCCGGGTATATTAACCTATCAGGAATAGAGTTGAGTGAACACCAAAAGCAGTTACTAAATCTAGGCCTGAACTGCCATTACATACGAAAACCACACCCTGAATCCAAGAGGATTAATACAGAAGTATTTAATCGATAAACTACTGCGACTGAAAAAAGAAGAACGCAAAATCGAACTTAAACAAGAGTGCATCGCTGAATTACTGGGTGAGGCCAATAGAACACGTGGTAACTACTTTAGTCGCATAGTCAGTCCAGAAAAAAAAAAAACAGTTAAAAAAAAAAAAAAAAAAAAAACAAAAAAAAAAAAAAAAAAAAAAAAAGCAAAAAAAAAAAAATAAAAAAAAAGCAGCAAAAAAAGAACTGAGAGAAAACGAAACCATAATAATACGCAAAGGAGATAAAACCGCAGTGTACGTCATAATGAATAGAGATGAATACGACACCAAAATGGATAATATACTAAGTGATAATAATAAGTTTCAGCCACTTAAAAAAAGACCCAACAAATGACCTCAAAAAGAAAATGATGAGACTAACAGAAAAAGCGAACAAAGAGCAGAGAACAGTAAGCTTTCCAAAAATCATCGGAGACTTTGCGCCCGGATACTGCTACGGCACAGTCAAGATTCACAAACAGGGAAACCCGCTACGGCCCATTATATCCCAAATGACATCTCCTATGTATAAAGTGGCTAAGAAATTGAAATGAAATTATAACGCCGTACATTCCCTCAACGTTCTCGCTAAAATCATCGACGGAATTCATCGACCTACTGCAAGACACCGCACCCGACGAAGACATAGCATCCCTGGACGTTGAAAGTTTATTTACTAACGTACCAGTGGATGAAACAATACAAATCATCATGGACAAGATATACCGCTCTGAGAAACCACCATTACCGATCCCCGAAAAATCTTAAGAGATGCTGGAAGCATGTACAAAGGAAGCCCCATTCCTCTCACATAGGGCGAAATATATCGACAAAAGGACGGCGTGGCAATGGGTTCCCCCCTCGGGTTCTTTTCGCAAACGCATACATGGCACACACAGAAGAGGTCACATTTGAAGAACACCCAAAACCCAGAATCTATGGGTAGATATATTGATGATATCTTTATCACAAGGGCGACAATGACATAGAAGAATTAGTAAATAAACTCCAAGCAAATTCTACATTAATTTTACGGTAGAAAGAAGTGATGAGAAGATGCTCCCTTTCTTGGACGTACTTGTGACCCAAAAGAACAACAAATACAATACCACCGTATACACTAAAAGACAGACGCTGGAAGATGTTAAATGCTAGAGGAGAATGCCCTGATGCATATAAACGATCTGTGGTAAATGCATACATAAAACGCGCCATAACACACTGTTCCACGTGGAAAGCGACTAACGAAGAGATCAACAGAGTTCAACAGCTGCTCACAAATAACGGATATCCAGATGATATGATCCATCAAGTTGTCAAAAAGAGATTAGAGGCTTTCCATAATCCGACCCCGAGGAACAACACACAAGACAAAGACAAAGAAATAGTGATATACCATCAGATACCATACAACAAACACCACGAAGATGAAAGGAAAGCCATCCTTGGTATACTGCGAAGAGGAACCACCCCCCTAGCGCCATATAACAAAATAACAGCAAGGATTTACTGCAAACCAAACCTTACGGCCTCTTTGGTAATGAAAAATAGTACGGCCCCATCGACGGAGAAAGAGGTTAAATCTGATATAGTATACAAGTTTGTCTGTGCTGACGAGCAATGTCAGTCCCCCCAAAAATGCTATATCGGACACACAACCACCACACTCAAACGTCGCATGCAGGCCCACAGAAACCAAGGAGCCATTCATCAGCACTTTGTGGATACCCACAATAAAAAACCATCATTACAAGAACTTCTCACAAACACCAAAATAATACACAAGGAAGGCAACTACAATCGTTTATTGATATCAGAAGCAGTCAGCATCGCAATGCAACGTCCCAGCCTTAACATCCAACGTGAGGCAGACCGATCCTTGCCCTCGTGTAGGAGGCAGTCCTTCAACCGCGTGGGACAAAGCCCCCCACACGCGGACAGGAGCGCACACTGACTTTCAGTGAATTAGACATATATGTAATTAATATATATTTATGTATAATGTGCATATAATAACTTACTTTCAACTTTTTATTTAATTTCTGTTGTTAACATATTTATTTATTTGTCTTATTTTATGTTTCACTATAGTCTTTTGTAAATACTTAAAACTAGGTATCTGGCAATTGTACTACCTTTCCGTCCTCATGACGTCACAAAACGCATGTAGGCTCATATTTGTATCAGTACGCTTGAAAACGTCAATACGTATAGGTTGACGAAACAGCTGTCGCGTGTAAAAATACTGGAGTAAATGGAAGAACCCCATTATGTGTCCATTAGTAACCTGAACAATGAAGTAAAGAAAATAATTAGAAAATATGAAGCAATTACAAAAAGCTGGTTAACAGTGAGAAAGCCATTCTATTCAATGATATATATATATATATATATATATATATATATATATATATATATATATATATATATATATATATATATATATATATATATCATAAAGGCATTAAGCTACAAATGTCCTTTAATATCCAATTCACTTTACCTCGGAATTAATGTATTTTCATTTATGTTAATCGAAGGGGAATTTTTTAGTTGATAACAATTTCGTCCTCTCGTGGGTTCGAACCAGCGCCCAGCGGACTGAGGAGAAATGAGGACTTCAGTGGCGTTATCATACAGGTGGCTATATTCAAATAAATTAATCCTAAAAAAATATATAATATATATTCATAAAGATAAATTATAAAAGAACTACTAAGATTTTTTTTTTTTTCGAAATCATCTAGAAGGAGTCTTAAGTCAAGTCCCTTTCGTCCTTTTCATTTCGTAAAGGATTCTAATTTCTATGCTAACTAAAAATAAAATACGGCCGACGAAAAGGAAATCAGTAAGTAATCAATTTCCCAACAGAAATAGCCATCAGCTAAAGGAAGCAGAGAGCATGACGATTTCAATTAACCTACGCGATAGCCATGACATAATCAGACAAACGTCTTATCACCCCGAAACGAAGTCGAAGAGATACCGAAAACAATTACGAGTTGGTATCTCATTAACCCGAATTCATTGTAAGGAGGCTCAATTGAATGCCTGAAGGGGCGCCCTCGTCGCACCATCTTGCATTCCCAGCAGCTGCAACGCCCCCCCCCCTCCCTCGCCCCTTCCCGCCCCACCCACTCCCTGCCCACACTCCTGCACAAAAGGATTGCCAGTTCCCAATGAGGACCGGAGTCAAAGGATAGCCTTTAGAATTCAGTTGCAGTTGGGCCAATCAAAGAGCTGTTGGCTGACTTCATCTCTTCACCATTTCATCGTAAGCAGTGAAAAAAAAAAAATGCAATGGAGTTTTCTGTACAGCGTATAATCAAGACCACCAAAGATAGATTTATTTTTCGGTGGTCTCGGTATAATGCTGTATGAGCCGCGGCCCGGTGGTGGCCTGGTTTATAACGTTGTCAGATGCACGATGACGGTTAACTTTAACTTGGATAAAATAACAAAAAACTACTGATGCTAGAAGGCTACAATTCGGTATGTTTCATGATTGAGGGTGGATGATCAACATACCAATTTGCAGCCCTCCAGCCACAGTAGTTTTCGAGATCTGAGGCCGAACAGAAAAAGTACAGACGGACAGACAAAAATAGCCATCTCAATAGTTTTCTTCTACAGAAAACTAAAACGAGAGGGGAGGGGTGACTCTATCAAACACGATGGAGTTACATCTCGTATGCAAACGAAATCCATTAATCTCTTAACTAAATTTTAAAAAATCGTGGAAATCTTACTTTTGGTGATATTCTCCATAGAGAAAGAAAGGGGTCGACCATCAAATATAAACTATATATATATATATATATATATATATATATATATATATATATATATATATATATATATATATATATATATATATATGTAATTTTTCTCCAATAAAAGTAGGAAATTTACAGTATCAGGATTAAAGCCATTGAAATTTGTTTATGACTGGACACACACACACACACGCACGCACACACATCTATACCACACACACACACACACACACACACACACACACATATATATATATATCATATATATATATATATATATATATATATATACTGCTGGTTTCATTAAGCAGTCGCCATAAAAGCATCCTGATGTTTTCAGACTACTGGTTTCATTAAGTAGTCGCCACAGCAAAATTCCATGATAATTCCCGTTACAAGAATCGAAGATTTTATGGTTAATAACTTGGACGTCATAACTTCAATTTTACCGAGAGAAAAATGACGTTTCATCAACGAATTCGTCTGCGCTCCGATGACGTTTGGCCGAAGACAGTTTCAAAAATAAGACTTCCAGAGTAAATACTAAACATGAGCTAAATCATTCGTCCATGATTAAAAAAAGAATAAAATAAAAACTTACTATCAATATAAAAACACCGTATTCATCTCTTTGGCAAAGAGACTGTACCAGACGAGTTTTTATTTATTTATTTATTCATTTGTTTATTTATTTATTTGTTTATTTGTTTTTTGTTTTGGCCATTTTTAGCAAGTATATAATATACCTTTTACAGATATGCGTCGTAGTTAGGGAGATAAAATCCCTTTTAGGTAAAATCTGCTATAATATATATATATATATATATATATATATATATATATATATATGTATATATATATATATGTGTGTGTGTGTGTGTGTGTGTGTGTGTATGTATGCATATACATACACACACACGCACACACACACACACACACACACACACATATATATATATATATATATATATATATATATATATATATATATATATATATATATATATAGTATTATGGCCAGAAAACAATGCCAAATTACTTTACTAAGAAATCACGTGATCTCTTTTGCCCACATCAAAATACATTTCACAGTTTACTGACATACATTCAGAATGAGTTCAAAGACTTACTTTTTTTCATGTTAGTTGTCTTCGCTTTCAATGGCCGTTAACAACTTACTTATAGATTTTCACTTATGCTTTCTACGCTGAAGAAGCCATAATCGAATTGTGTTTGATATGGCCCGCTAAATTATTTGTGAATACTGGATAAAATCTGTTACTAGCTAAGCAACGAAAAGGAGAATATTATAGAACACCATCATTACCTGTGTCAAAGGCAATGTACTTGACATTTATTTCGTGTAACTTTGTGCGGAAAACTTTCCAAGTACGAGTGAAGGTTGGTAATGACTAGAAGGGCGAGGGACAGGTAATTGTGCTGTCAATTCATGTTTGCTTTAGACCAAACATAAAAAAACACACACACACACATACACACACATCATTATCGCTCAAGTTCTCACTCCACTTATATAAGCCGGCTATATAAGACATTCTATGGAATACACACAAACTCACAAACAAACAAACAATAAATAAAAAAACGAAATTAGAAAAAGAATCTTACACGTAAAACAGATTTGCAAATTAGATCAAGACTGAAAACCCAAAAAATCATACATTCAGATGATTCAGCCATGATGAAATGTACGCACTTAAGAATCCCGAAAACGGATTCATGAAGACTCCCAAAATGGATTTCTGACCTTGCATTATCTATTAAACACTTGTCCAGATGTAAATAAATAGTATATATAGATATATATATATATATATATATATGATATATATATATATATATATATATATATAACTATATATATAATATATATATATATATATATATATATATATATATATATATATATATATTATAGCATATATTATATATATATTAGATATATATATATATAATATATATATATATATATATATATATACATATATATATATATATATATATATATATATATATATATATATCATATATGTCATATATATATATATATATATATATATATATATATATATATATAATATTATGTTTATATATATATATATATATATATATATATATATATATATATATATATATATATATATATAGTTATATATTAATAATGATGATATATATATATATATATATATATATATCTATATATATATATATAAATTAACTGGATTGATATATATATATATATATATATATATATATATATATATATATATATATATATATATATATATATATATATATATATATATGCAAGTAAGTAGTAAATTCTAGTTAAAAGGTAACACTGAAGGTATATCCATTATCCAGACTATCGCGTAAAGAATTGCGATAAGATTATAGCGCTTTGCTGCTCAATGGGTTTCCAGGGAATAAAAACTGAATCTTTCAGTTTATAGAATCTATAGCTACAAATAAAAGACTATCTAATCGACTTCCTCGTCAACTGAAAGGATCTTAGGTAAGGAAGAATGAAACAGATAAGTTAAGAGAAGCTGTTGCTCCCATTTCTTCTTTCCTAATTTTTGTTATTATAGGGGTGGGGGGAGGGTTTCATCTCTTTGCCTCTTTCTCTTTAAGCACATTTACCAACCCTCTCCTCTTAGCTTTACTTATATTAGGCTTCTTTGCATTCATAAACCAAAACTCCTGGAAAATTTAGATAATCTATTGACGTCCAGTACGCCGCACTGAAGGCTCTCTTCGTGATCAGAATCAATATATCGCTTACGTAGTAGATTCAGATACTTACGTTCACTCGTCGACAAATGAAATGACTTTGTTTGAAAGAAAATATTGTAAGATGTTGATAATCCATTTGGCAACAAACAAAGAGCACCTACGTTAGCAGTAAACAGGAAATTCCTTCGATAAACAATTGGTGTTGGTATCAACTAACTTGTGGCTGCAATGTCAAGGACACTAAACAATAATAATAATAATAAGAATAATAATAATAATAATAATAATGATAATAATAATAATAATAATAATAATAATAATAATAATAATAATAATATAATATTATTATTATTATTATTATTATTATTATTATTATTATTATTATTATTATTATTATTATTAATTATTATTTCGGTAGATGAAATCTATTCGCACACCAAAGGGGCTACTGACTTGAAATTCAAGCTTCCAAAGAATGTTGGTTCCAACCTCCCTCCCACGCTAAAGACCCCACATTGCAGAAGTAACTGATCACGATGCAGAGCCAGTGATTTTCACCGCGAACCCAGGACATCTGAGTGGCACGCCACGACACTAGCCATTACACCAGTGGACCCACTAAACACCAATCTGAGTTGGCAACCAATGGTTGAATAGTTGGTGCTGTTACATGACACCATTCCTTTCACATGCATTGTTAACAAGTTTGAAGGCTTTCATTTAAGGACAATAACACGAGATTTATGGAGGCCTTTAAAAGTAATAAAGCCAAATACCTCTAATAATCTCTTGATACTGAGTCGGGAGAGAGAGAGAGATAGAGAGAGAGAGAGAGAGAGAGACCTTACAGACCTTACATCTTGTTTGGGTTGCCCTAGGTCCCTCAGTGTGTGTGTGTGTGTGTGTGAGAGAGAGAGAGAGAGAGAGAGAGAGAGAGAGAGAGAGCACTCATATCCCGAACTTAGAATGACGTTTTCTGATTTCGGATAGTGTTTCGTTATTAAAGATAAAAATTCAATGATTTTTACAATGACGAAACATTCTTTAGGAAAATAAACATAATTTGTGAAAGAGAATGTTTTTTTTTTTGGATTTCAATAAAGAAAAAACGACCAAAACAACAATTAATGAACGAAGCCAAACAAAAACAAAAAAAACTTTACTTAGCTAAGCAATCAATGTGTTAGAACCAAACTACCACTTACTGATCTCAAAACAAACACCCCATTCAAAACAAAAACCAAACTGCCTTGAAAGGAGGATCTCCTATTCAAGTCAAATGACCTCGACTCGAAAGAGGTCGACTGAATACCCGAACGCGCCTTTGACCCCCCCCCCCCTCTCCCTCCCCGTACCACCCCCCCTCGATCCCTCGCCAGTTGCGAAGCCAATCCTTTTCTGCAACAACGGGATTGCTAGACCCGCCGACTGAGGGCCCCCCGATCTCAAAAGAAAGTCTTTTGCAATCAGATCAATGGCGGCTATCAAAGCGCATTCATTAACCTATTCGTTGCATCGTTTTCCTTCTCATGGAAAAAGGAGACTTGGCTGAATACAGGCGGCCCTAATGAATCTCTCCTACGTATCTCTACAGCTTCAGTTCCTACGAACACAACACAGAGAGAGATGGGGGATATACACTCACCCGTGACTGATATTTTTCACGCGATTGTCCGACAGCTACAGAAAGATTGACGAAAAATTCACTAAGCTATGGTAGTAGACTCACATCAGTGGTGCATCTGATGTCTAGGTCAGTCCCTTACGCCGCTCTGATTGGCTGTTGATAAGCCAATCACAGGGCTGGAAACTCTTAGTCTCTCTCTCGAGAGTGTTCACATAGGCAGCGTGTATGCTCCACCTCTCCCTGGGGGATACTTTGAGTTCACATAGACAGGTCGTATGTTCCACCTCTCTGAGGGATACGTCTTTCAAAAGTATTCCTCAGAAGAGGTGAAACATACATCCTGCCTAAGCGAACTCTCTCGAGAAAGAGACTGAGCGTATCCAGCCCTGTGAGTGGCTTATCAACAGCCAATCAGGAGCGTCGTAATGGACTGGCCTAGACATCTACTATACTCTCTTTGATCAGTTTAGATTTCGGATGAGTTTCAAACAATCATATCTTGAAACTGATCTATGTGCGGTTATTTTTGTAGTATCCCAACGACTACGTATATCTCCTCCAAGTGAAATTAAAAACCATGCTTCCACGACGATTTCCATTTCTTTTGAATACGATGAAACCATTCATTTCATGACATTACCGCCGACGAAGTATTGCATGGTCAAGAAAGATAGAATATGTAATTCTCCCTTTTATTGAGGTACCAGCACCCTTTTCAATAATAATTTAGAAAGATTAGGCTCGAAATGATGCTTCTTTAAATGAAATAGTTCTAAGGGTGCAGCAGCACACAGAAAAAGTAAGGTTCTTAATCTTACTTATAATAGGACAGCATGTATTCTGGTTTTGACAATAAAAAAATAAATATGTAACCCCAAACTTCTATTCTATGAATATCTTAAGAGGCGATTACGTTTGCTCAAATTCCTCCTTATAGAAATAGTTACACTGCAAAAATGGTGGTAAATGAATCACGTTCAATCAAATTCCCCCTTATAGAAATATTCACGCTGCAAAATACTGGTATACGAAGCTCACGAATATGATAAGTCACTCGCGTGCTTTCATAGACGGAAATTATAAAACATAATTCAGTGAATATAATACCGATAACTTCCAGGCACGCCAGCACAGTATGCTCTCTTTGCATGACCTAAATCTATTAGGGAGGTAATATTTTCATTACGTCTTCAAATATCAGGTATGTGGTCTGCAAACCTGTGTTATGGATATGAGCACAACAAAAATATTTCTGAAGTTTGACGGCATAATCAAAAGCTGCGTAAACTCTGTCATGGAAATTAGAAGACGTAGCCCTTAAATCACTATTTGTTTATTCGGTTACTAGAAAGAAATTTGTCACGCTCGCGTTGTCAGAATCTCTTAATGTATCTTAAGTTTTTGGAAATCATCCACTCTGGAATATTAAATGGGAGCACATTCTGATTTTTACTAATTTACCAATATAATACTTATTTCGTTCTGTTTTGCTTCATATTCAATTATTTAAAAAAAATTTAAAAAAATCGAGAATTAAAAAAAAATCACAAATCTGATATATGATTTTTACTACTTTTTTAACATTCAAACAGATATTTCGTTCTGTTTTGCTTCTCATTCAGTTAGTAAAAAAAATCGAGAGAATTTAAAACATTTTAACAAATAATAAAACACAATCTATTTGATTAAGTTTCAAATACTTTCAGGTTACCAGACCTATACAGTTACCTGATGTCATTTGCAGAGTGCATGCAAGACATTACGATTTACGATTATTCTTATGAATAATCACACACACATATATATACATATATATATATATATATATATATATATATATATATATATATATATATATACATATACATATACATATGCAATCAGCAAGAAAAAGATAAAAAGAAAACAATCACACATTTCTGTTTATATCTATGTATATATATATATACTATATATATATATATATAGATATATATATAATATATATATATATATATATATATATATATATAGATAGATATATACATATATATGATATATATATATATATATATATTATATATATATATATATATATATAGATAGATGTATATGTATATATATATATTATATATATATATATATATATATATATATATATATATATATATATCTATATATATATATATATATGTATATATATATATATATATATATATATATATATATATATATATATATATATATATATATATATATATATATATACATAATCACATATGCAATCAGCCAAGAAAAAGATAAAAAGAAAATCCCACATTTCTGTATCTATATCATCTATATATATATATATATATATATATATATATATATATATATATATAAATATATGTATATATATATATATAATATATATATATATATATATATATATATATATATATATATATATATATATATATATATACATATACATAGCAATCAGCCAGGAAAAGATAAAAAGAAAATCCCACATTTCTGTATCTATATATCTATATATATATATATATATATATATATATATATATATATAATATATATATATATATATATATATATATATATATATATATATATGTATATATATATATATATATATATATATATATATATATATATATATATATATATATACACATATACATATACATATGCAATCAGCCAGGAAATAGATAAAAAGAAAATCCCACATTTCTGTATGATATATATATATATATATATATATATATATATATATATATATATATATATATATATATATATATATCTATATATATATAGATATATATATAGATAATATATATATAAATATATATATATATATATATATATATATATATATATATATTATATAATATATATATATATATATATATATATATATATATGTATATATATATATATATATATATATCTATATATATATATATATATATATATATATATATATATATATATATATATATATATATCCTATATATATCTATATATATATATATATATATATATATATATATATATATATATATATATATATATCTATATATATATATATATATATATATATATCTAATAAAAGGAGCCCATAAAAACACCAAAATGTAGAGAGAAAAGTACTATATTTCAGAGACTGCTGTCTCTCTCTTCAGGTATATGAATGAGAAAAGTTTACAGAAAAGGGTGGTATTTATACCAAGAGATTCGTCACAAGTAAGCCAATTTAGGTCACCCCCGCTGATAATCTTCCTTTAATCTTCTTAAGCGTTGGTTGAATGAACACTGCGTCGACGATGTCCGATGTCAATTCCCTTTGAGATGTTCATTACCGCTTCTCTTTTATTAAGGCCGATTCCATCATTTGACTCTTGTACCGGCAGTTGCTGCTATAAATTACACGTGACATATTCCAGTTTATTCTATGGTTATGTTCATTTATATGGTTGAAATAGCCGAGTTCTGTTGTCCATACCTAACTGACCGTTTTGTGTTGTATTAATCTCTGGGGAAGTGAGTTTACCTGTAAATCCGATGTAAGATTGGTCACAGTCCTGGCATGGGATCTCATATACCCCAGAGTCTTTGGGCGATGTCTTTTGTTGGACGTTAATCAGGGATTTGGCTAAGGTAGGTTATTTGGGTAGGTAAATGCAAAAGGGTTGGATTTCCCAAGGGGTGTGAGTTACTCTCTTAATCGTCTCCAGGTGGGGTGGGGAATTTTTATTTTATTGTTGGGTGTGTCTCTGTCTGTCTTGTCTTTAGAGGGTCGGTAGAAAATTACGTTTGCTTTTTGAATTGCTTTCTCAATTATATGGTCAGGATACTTTAAAGATGAAAGTTGCTTGCGAATTAGTTCAAATTCTTTTCCAGGAAATCTGGGGAACAAATTCGTAAGGCTCTTAAGAATAGGTTGCTAGCTAGACCTATCTTGATAGTATTGTCATGATAGCTAAGTAGAATATATGAAAGTGAGAACGTTGGTTTCTGTATATGGTAAATTTGTATTCTGTCGTGTCTCTGATTATTAAAACATCAAGAAAAGGAATTTTGTTGTCTGTTTCCCATTCAACTTTAAATTTGATGCTGGGCACTAATGCGTTTAATTTGAGAGGAATTCATTAAAATTACCCCACCCCATTATTATCCCAAATGTTAGTATGTCATCCACGTATCTCATCCACAGCATGTTTTTGGGTTTTATTGCATTTATTACTGTAGTTTTCAAAGTATTCCATGTACAGATTGGCTAAAATATGGACTTAAAGGACTACCCATACTACACCCGAATTTTTGCTTGTAGAATGATTCCCGAATGAAAATACGTTATTAGATGCACATAATTCAACTAACTTTATTATTTTGTCAAGTGCCAAAGGGAAATGATCTGAATGTAGGGGGATAATTTTTCCCTTAAAAACTGAAGAACGTCCTGTACTGGTACTTTTGTGAATAGGGAGTCTACGTCAAGGCTTAAAAGTTTTTATGTTGTGAAGTGGTATATGTGCTTCTCTGAATTTGTGACAAAAGTCTTCCGAATGTTTGATGTGACTGGGAGAAAAAGTGCCTAAAAAAGGAGAAAGGAGGCCAGCTAACCATTTAGAAATTTTGTAATTGAAAGCTCCGGCACATGAAACGATGGGTCTGAATGGAAGATTGTCTTTGTGAGTTTGGGAAGACCATAAAAGTAGGGTAATTTAGGATTATTACTTTAAATTTCTCTAATAGTTCAATACTCTTTTTGTCTTGGCCAATTAATCTTACTTTCCGAAAAAATTCTGTGGGAAACGTTCTGGAGGGGATTTTTCGTCAGTTTTTCGTAAGTATTTTGTGTCGCTAAGGAGCTGGTTGATTTTGTCGAGGTAGAAGTCTGTCCATTATTACAATTTTGCCGTCTTTGTCGGATCTACTTATTATAACATCTAACTTTTTTAGCGAGTGGATGGCTATCATGAATCTGCGGGGAACAGGATATTCTTATGAAGGTCAGTTAAAGCATTTAGTAACACTCCTTTTAAACATATCTCTTCACGGCTGTAGTTTTTGTCAGATATGAATTTATCAAAAGCCACTATGAAGTCTAGGTTGTTTTTGTGGTCTGGCATAAGGGCAAAGGATAAGCCTAAATTTAAAAACTAAATGTTGATTTACAGTAAGGGGGGTGTTGGATAAGTTTAAAACTTTGTCTTGTTGTTCAAGATTATTCCATGCGCTATTATCTATTAGGTTATTAACTTGCGTAAAAGTCTGTTGGAATGAGTCACGCTATTATAGGCAGCAATGTCGGAACAGAATGAAATCAGATACCTGTATACGTGGTCCGTAGTGAGGAGGCGAAGATTAGATTTAGTTCCATATATCACTCTGCGTAGCACGAAGATGTCGTTTCTTGTATTGGTGATTCTTTCTTCCAGGAAAATCTTGTGTGATAGAGGGAAGGGGTTTGATTGCAGAGTCCATCTCCCGAATACCGTACATTTTGGAAGTACTTGTTCTTTGAGGCATTCTTCCAAAAAGTGTTTTTGGTTTTTCAGCCGGTGTAGTCTGTTCAGTTCTTTTTCAAACTTGCGGAAAACTGGCTTGACTTCTGGAAGTGAGTGAAGAATCGTGGAAAGGCGGTTGAATTCCATAATGGGCTGACAATGACTGGTAAAAGTGTTCTGTAACAACAGAATTCCATCTAATAAAAGGAGCCCATAAAAACACCAAAATGTAGAGAGAAAAGTACTATATTTCAGAGACTGCTGTCTCTCTCTTCAGTATATGAATGAGAAAAGTTTACAGAAAAGGTGGTATTTATACCAAGAGATTCGTCCACAAGTAGCCAATTTAGGTCACCCCCGCTGATAATCTTCCTTTAATCTTCTTAAGCGTTGGTTGAATGAACACTGCGTCGACGATGTCCGATGTCCAATTCCCTTGTTTTTGAGATGTCATTACCTGCTTCTCTTTTATTAAGGCCGATTCCATCATTTGACTCTTGTACCGGCAGTTGCTGCTATAAATTACACGTGACATATTCCAGTTTATTCTATGGTTATGTTCATTTATATGGTTGAAAATAGCCGAGTTCTGTTGTCCATACCTAACTGACCGTTTGTGTTGTATTAATCTCTGGGGAAGTGATTTACCTGTAAATCCGATGTAAGATTGGTCACAGTCCTGGCATGGGATCTCATATACCCAGAGTCTTTGGGCGATGTCTTTTGTTGGACGTTAATCAGGGATTTGGCTAAGGTATTTGGGTAGGTAAATGCAAAAGGGTTGGATTTCCCAAGGGTGTGTGAGTTACTCTCTTAATCGTCTCCAGGTGGGGAATTTTTATTTTATTGTTGGGTGTGTCTCTGGTCTTGTCTTTAGGGGGTCGTAGAAAATTACGTTTGCTTTTTGAATTGCTTTCTCAATTATATGTCAGGATACTTTAAAGATGAAAGTTGCTTGCGAATTAGTTCAAATTCTTTTTCCAGGAAATCTGGGGAACAAATTCGTAAGGCTCTTAAGAATAGGTTGCTAGCTAGACCTATCTTGATAGTATTGTCATGATAGCTAAAGTAGTGAATATATGAAAGTGAGAACGTTGGTTTTCTGTATATGGTAAATTTGTATTCTGTCGTGTCTCTGATTATTAAAACATCAAGAAAAGGAATTTTGTTGTCTGTTTCCCATTCAACTTTAAATTTGATGCTGGGCACTAATGCGTTTAATTTTGAGAGGAATTCATTAAAATTACCACTTATTATCCCAAAATGTTAGTATGTCATCCACGTATCACCAATACGAGAAACGACATCTTCGTGCTACGCAGAGTGATATATGGAACTCAATCTAATCTTCGCCTCCTCACTACGGACCACGTATACAGGTATCTGATTTCATTCTGTTCCGACATTGCTGCCTATAATAGTGTGACTCATTCCAACAGACTTTTACGCAGTTAAATAACCTAATAGATAATAGCGCATGGAATAATCTTGAACAACAAGACAAAGTTTTAAACTTATCCAACACCCCCCTTTCTGTAAATCAACATTTAGTTTTAAATTTAGGCTTATCCTTTGCCCTTATGCCAGACCGCAAAAACAACTAGACTTCATAGTGGCTTTGATAAATTCATATCTGACAAAAACTACAGCGTGAAGAGATATGTTTAAAAGGAGTGTTACTAAATGCTTTAACTGACCTTCATAAGAAATATCCTGTTCCCCGCAGATTCATGATAGCCATCCACTCGCTAAAAAAAGTTAGATGTTATAATAAGTAGATCCGACAAAGACGGCAAAATTGTAATAATGGACAAAGACTTCTACCTCGACAAAATCAACCAGCTCCTTAGCGACACAAAATACTTACGAAAAACTGACGAAAAATCCCCTCCAGAACGTTCCCACAGAATTTTTTCGGAAAGTAAGATTAATTGGCCAAGACAAAAAGAGTATTGAACTATTAGAGAAATTTAAAGTAATTAAACCTAAATTACCCTACTTTTATGGTCTTCCAAAACTCACAAAGACAATCTTCCATTCAGACCCGATCGTTTCATGTGCCGGAGCTTTCAATTACAAAATTTCTAAATGGTTAGCTGGCCTCCTTTCTCCTTTTTTAGGCACTTTTTCTCCCAGTCACATCAAACATTCGGAAGACTTTTGTCACAAATTCAGAGAAGCACATACCACTTCACAACATAAACTTTTAAGCCTTGACGTAGACTCCCTATTCACAAAAAGTACCAGTACAGGACGTTCTTCAGTTTTTTAAGGGAAAAATTATCCCCCAATTATTCAGATCATTTCCCTTTGGCACTTGACAAAATAATAAGTTAGTTGAATTATGTGCATCTAATAACGTATTTTCATTCGGGGAATCATTCTACAAGCAAAAATTCGGGTGTAGTATGGGTAGTCCTTTAAGTCCTATTTTAGCCAATCTGTAACAGGAATACTTTGAAACTACAGTAATAAATGCAATAAAACCCAAAACATGCTGTGGATGAGATACGTGGATGACATATAACATTTTGGGATAATAAGTGGGGTAATTTTAATGAATTCCTCTCAAAATTAAACGCATTAGTGCCCAGCATCAAATTTAAAGGTGAATGGTGGGAAACAGACAGCAAAATTCCTTTTCTTGATGTTTTATAATCAGAGACACGACAGAATACAAATTTACCATATACAGAAAACCAACGTTCTCACTTTCATATATTCACTACTTTAGCTATCATGACAATACTATCAAGATAGGTCTAGCTAGCAACCTATTCTTAAGAGCCTTACGAATTTGTGTTCCCCAGATTTCCTGGAAAAAGAATTTGAACTAATTCGCAAGCAACTTTCATCTTTAAAGTATCCTGACCATATAATTGAGAAAGCAATTCAAAAAGCAAACGTAATTTTCTACCGACCCCCTAAAGACAAGACCAGAGACACACCCAACAATAAAATAAAAATTCCCCACCTGGAGACGATTAAGAGAGTAACTCACACCCTTGGGAAATCCAACCCTTTTTGCATTTACCTACCCAAATACCTTAGCCAAATCCCTGATTAACGTCCAACAAAAGACATCGCCCAAAGACTCTGGGGTATATGAGATCCCATGCCGGGACTGTGACCAATCTTACATCGGATTTACAGGTAAATCACTTCCCCAGAGATTAATACAACACAAACGGTCAGTTAGGTATGGACAACAGAACTCGGCTATTTTCAACCATATAAAATGAACATAACCATAGAATAAACTGGAATATGTCACGTGTAATTTATAGCAGCAACTGCCGGTACAAGTCAGTCAAATGATGGAATCGGCCTTAATAAAAGAGAAGCAGGTAATGAACATCTCAAAAGGGAATTGGACATCGGACATCGTCGACGCAGCGTTCATTCAACCAACGCTTAAGAAGATTAAAGGAAGATTATCAGCGGGGGTGACCTAAATTGGCTTACTTGTGGACGAATCTCTTGGTATATACCACCTTTTCTGTAAACTTTTCTCATTCCATATACCTGAAGAGAGAGACAGCAGTCTCTGAAATATAGTACTTTTCTCTCTACATTTTTGGTGTTTTTATGGGCTCCTTTTATTAGATGGAATTCTGTTGTTACAGAACACTTTTACCAGTCATTGTCAGCCCATTATGGAATTCAACCGCCTCTTTCCCACGATTCTTCACTCACTCAGAAGTCAAGCCAGTTTTCCGCAAGTTTGAAAAAGAACTGAAACGACTACACCGGCTGAAAAACCAAAAACACTTTTTGGAAGAATGCCTCAAAGAACAAGTACTTCCAAAATGTACGGATTCGGGAGATGGACTCTGCAATCAAACCCCCTTTCCTCTATCACACAAGATTTTCCTGGAAGAAAGAATCACCAATACGAGAAACGACATCTTCGTGCTACGCAGAGTGATATATGGAACTCAATCTAATCTTCGCCTCCTCACTAGGACCACGTATACAGGTATCTGATTTCATTCTGTTCCGACATTGCTGCCTATAATAGCGTGACTCATTCCAACAGACTTTTATGCAAGTTAATAACCTAATAGATAATAGCGCATGGAATAATCTTGAACAACAAGACAAAGTTTTAAACTTATCCAACACCCCCCTTACTGTAAATCAACATTTAGTTTTAAATTTAGGCTTATCCTTTGCCCTTATGCCAGACCGCAAAAAAACAACCTAGACTTCATAGTGGCTTTGATAAATTCATATCTGACAAAAACTACAGCCGTGAAGAGATATGTTTAAAAGGAGTGTTACTAAATGCTTTTAACTGACCTTCATAAGAAATATCCTGTTCCCCGCAGATTCATGATAGCCA
>NC_087206.1:70340583-70343083 GCF_015104395.2 Macrobrachium nipponense | reverse complement strand
AAATAATAAATAAATAAATAAATAAATAAATAAATATAAATACAAATAATATTACTTGGGGATTAGTTGGAATTAGTGTATTCTTTGAAGTTATTTTTATTTTTTATAAATGCAAATGTTTATTACGACGATTAATAATAACAGAAAAGGTGAAATGTGCATTTATAATGTGCTGTTAGAGGAGAGAGAAAGAGAGAGAGGGAGAGGAAAAAAAGATTACGAAAGAATTACTAAAAAAAAAATAAATAAATAAATAAATCATTATTCTTGGGAATTAAGGTAAGAATACGATTCTTTGTAATTATTCTATTTTAAATGCAGATGTTTAGTACGACGATTAACAATAAATACAGAGAAGGTAAAATATGAATGCAAAATGTGGTTGTTAGAAGAGAGAGAAAGAGAGAGGGAGAGGACAAAAAGATTAGAAAGAATTACTGTAAAAAGAAAAAGCAATACTAAATAAATAAATAAAATAAAATAAATAAATAAAAGAATAAATAACAATTATTCTTGGGAATTAAGGTGAGATTCTTTGTAATTATTTTATTGTAAATGCAGATGCTGAGTGCGACGATTAACAATAATACAGAGAAGGTAAAATGTGCTGTTAGAAAAGAGAGAGAGAGAGAGAGAGAGAGATTACGAATGAATTGCTGCAAAATAATTATAATAAATAAATAAATAAATAAATAAAAGTAAATAAATTAATAATTATTCTTGGGAATTAAGGTGAATTTGATTCTTTGTAATAATTTTGTTATACATGCAGATGTTTAGTACGACGATTAATGATACAGAGAAGGTAAAGTGTGCATTCATAATGTGCCGTTAGAAGAGAGAGAGAGAGAGAGAGAGAGAGAGAGAGAGATGAGAGAGAGAGAGAGGACAAAAAAAAGGTATGGAGAAAGAGCAGTTAAATCACATTATTCATGACGAAAGACTTAGCTACTTCTGCTTCCTTAAAAGAAAGTCTGAGATGCTAATTGCTGATATACACGGCAATGCTTTCTTTTTATAAAAATCAGAACCTTGCAAAGACTAATTCTCCATACTTAAAGCATCTTACAGTTAACTTTATTAATGAAACCGTTCCTTACCTGCGCTGTTGTAAGATCAAATCTGAAAGAGCGGCCATGGACTGGATGTTGTGATCTCTCTCTCTCAAAATAAATAAATAAATTTATCTTTGAATTTGCCTCCAATCCCCATTAGGCTGTTTTTACAACAAGCGAATCGAATCGATTCAATTCATGAAAAATCAACATGATTCATGAAGAATCAACACGATTCATGAAGATCAGCACGATTCATGATTCGTCTTGATTCGCCCCACCAATTTCAATACAACTACCCAGTTTTTATCAAAATCATGGAATATTAGTGAAGGCAACCATGAAGAAATAAAAAGAAAGGACCAGTTATTTTCCCTCTAAAAAGAGAACATTCTGAAGAAACAAGGCGTGATCCGACCTCGAGCCTACTCGGGACGCTTACAAGAGTTTCCCCTGACGCATAAGTAGTAAACATTATATTGCTAACTTAACGTAAATTATAACGTACTAAAATCTATGGTCAAATAGAGCCTCGTTTCGCCAACAAAAATTAAAATAAATTCAGTTTTATAAGAAATATTTTTTTTACTGTTTAGCATGAATATTATTTATTTTTTACCTTTTCATTCTAATATATAAATCATAAATATCCTATCCTAAAATTCCTGCATCTTTTACTCAACGTGAAACACCTTTTTTAGACCTTTTTAGACTCATCCATAGACCTTTCCCACACCCCCAACAACAACAACTGAAAGTAGTTTGTAGGCTTACTCCCCGAGTAAGCGAAAATGCCACAATTTTTAACACAAGGTAAAGGTTGACGACGTGACAAGAAAGTGGAAAAGATTGCATGTGTTTTGTAATAATGTTCCGAATAGACTATATTATAAAGAAAATGTAAAACGCGTACTTGCTTCAACCCGTCTACGCAGAGACATGAACCAAGGACCATATCATTTTATGCGCAAAAGAAGGAATTCTTTACATAAACTGAGATTTTACTCTCGTCCTTCCTGAATCTCAAAAGGCTCTAAGAAGTTAAGCCCTCCTCAGGAAGGCTGTTTTCGGCGTTTATGAAGTTTTAAAATTTTAGATGAATGTATTATTCACTCCGTTGAATGTATACGCGAGAATATGATGACACTCGAATTATAAAGATATTTAGAAAGAAAATTTATGTGTACGCGAGAGGACGATGACTCTGAATAATAAATATATTTAGAAAGACATAAAGTTTGTATACGCGAGAATATGACACACGAATTATAAAGATATTTAGAAAGACAATTTATGTGTACGCGAGAATAGATGACACACGTAATTGTTAAGAGATTTAGGAGACACTTACTGTATGTGACGCGAGAACAATACGATGACACATGAACTAGAATAAAGATGATGAAAAAATAGAAAAAACAAATGTCGATCATAGTACATTTGAT
>NC_087206.1:70323083-70335583 GCF_015104395.2 Macrobrachium nipponense | reverse complement strand
GAGCTCTCGTTTTACAAGTTTATAGGTTGAACAAAAAGGCAAGGATATATACAGTTCTTTTTTAGGTACATTAAAAGTGGGTGCTATCGGTTTAACAATATCATTTAAAAACTCTCTCAAGATTTTCCCAAATAGGTGGGATGGATAGCAATTTCTGCTAAAATAGTTTTGCAAGAAAACTAGTTCCTCATGGAATTTGACCCAGTTGCATGACAAATTATAATTTCTACACAATAATGTCTTGCATGCATTAAGTTTAAAAACAACGGACAAAAGCTAAAGAAATTTGTTCCCAAACCAGTAAAAGTCTTCTTTCTGAAACACCTGTTAAAAATTTTATCATTTCATCGTGAGATTGTTATATCTAAAATGGCAGATCGTTATTCGATTCTATGTCCATAGTAAATTAATGTTCGGATGAAATGAGTTAATGAAATTAAGGAACAAATGTGCATGATCTTATCTTTAAAAAGTACAAACGTATCGTCTACGTCTCTTTTTATAAAAAAGGGTTTAAAGATGGACACTGGTCAAGAAATAGTTTTTCCAAGTGACACATAAAATATTGGCAAATGTGGGACCTAAAGGAGAGCCCATTGCCATGCCATCAGTTTGTTTGTAAATTTTCCCGTTAAAAATGAAATAGTTATCCATCACAGCCAGTTCCAAAAGTTTCCTAAAAGAGTCAATATCAACAAACCTTCAAAACACTATCTTCAGTAGGGAATAAAGCACTAATTATATCTATGGTTTCGGTGAGAGGTACATTGGTGAACAGTAAGGATACATCGTAACTAACCATAAAATGACCAGGGTGTTGCTGTAAACTCTCGGAATAAATTGGGGGTGGAATTCAGTAATTTATGTTCATTGCCTCCGTTAAACCGTTGAGTAGGGGGACTAGAAATTTGGCTAAGGCAAAATATGGTGAGTTATAGGCAGCTAATATTGGACGTAAAGGGACATTTTCTTTATGGATTTTGGGCAACCCATACAAGGAACTGAAAGAAGAGCCACTACTATAAAGAGACCGATATGTCTGATCATTCAAAATATTATTGTCAAACATTTGTTTAAGGCTGCGATTAATCTTGTCCTCGGTCTTGAATATTAGACTAAATTCTGGAGGTCCAACCTCCCTAAATTCATATACAGAAAAGTTTTGCCTGTTAGGATTCAATATTTTTCTCCTGTCTTTAGTAATAATGTAATTTTCTTAGTTGTTCACGTGTGGTTTGTGTTTTTAAGTGTTTTGTTTGTTTATTTATTTTGAAAGTGTCATTGTACTTGGTAGCTTTGCTTTTACTGTTGATCTCTTATTCAATTAGTTACCGTCTTACTTTTATATAGAATATAATTTCACTTATATATTTTTGTTTAATTAATCTATGTAATTCTTTTAATAAGGCATAAATATATCCCTGTGCCCCATTTTAGTCTGATTTAATGTACAGAATTTTAATTTTTTTCCGTGTTTTTAGCCATGAAGATGGGATTTGTAGGTCCCTAAAAAAACGTAGGCGTTGGATAAAAATAAAGTTTTAACGAAAAAATTCTGAAGTTCTGCTGGCCATACTCTTTTCATTAAAGATCCGACTTTCTAGAAGCGACAATGCCATTCATTATATATATATATATATATATATATATATATATATATATATATATATATATTATTATATATTGCTACTTTCAAAATGCATGTTTTCCCCTCTTTGAAATGTCCATGTAGATTGTGCAACATTTTTTCAGATTCCTAGATAGCTTAGAATAGGTATGTTTTAAAATGTGTGTTCAGATTTCGCATTAACGTCTTGTAAAAGAAAATATATAATAAGTAAAGAGAGAGATCCTTGTCGTTTACAAAGCTGCAAATGTTTAACTTTTATGTCAGCACTTTGAAGAAATTAGAGTCTGCGAGATCCGTTTGCGTCCCTGCTCTGTCAGCGCGTTTGATAATGAGCTCGACTCTTTTTACGTGGTCATCAAAAACATGTCAATCTTAATTATCGTTTACCCCCGTTTCAATCGGGTACGTATCTGTTGAGCATCTTGTCTTGTACGTGTATGTATTTGCCGAGTACCACGTGCATGTTACTCATTTCTTTATGTAAGATTGCGTCAGATTTCAGAACTTTCGAGAAGCTTTCGTACCCAGAACGTATTTGTCATCTGCTAGCCCAATTTCCGCAAGGAAGAGTATTCATTCGATCTTAAGACCTCGAGGCAGTTAGATCTCCCTCCCTCTCTCTTGCTCTCTCTCTCTCTCACTCGACATCGAGATTAAATTAACGTAACGTAAATTTGGTCACTCATATTGTGAGAATTGTATATTTGATATTTCTTAGAATTTATTTAGTTTATTTAATTTCTTTTGTGGAATCTGAACAAACATTTCGTAACGGCGCCTTGTTTTTTTTTTTTTTGTGAAAGTGTAATTTACAAGAGAAGAAAAGAATTGGTATACCAAAAAAGGTAAAGTGTGTTATATTTTTTATTAGTTGCAACTAATAATTGTTAGGAACAGTGAACTAATAATGGATAGGGAGTGTGTTTAATTAATAATTGATAGGAACTGTTGTCTGTTACGAAGGTTTGGTAAAAACTGTTGGTTACAGTGTTATGAAAAAGATTTACACTTTTACACATTGCTGATATTTTTTGTGTTTGTGTTTACACATGCTGATATTTTTTGTGTTTGTGTCTGTTCCATTATTTGTGGCACTTATTCCCATTTTCTTATTGGAAGTGTGTCTTTTTGTTTTTATATTTTCCATTTACCATTCACAAGTTTTACTTGAGTTTTCTTATTTTTCACTGCTTTATCATTGCACATTTATTGAAATTTAACCACTTGTGAAGTTGATTTGCATTTATACTTAGAATGTTCTTTTCAAGTTTTATTTTTTTTTGTTTGCACTTGTAAATTAATTTCAAATTTTCAGTTATTGCCTAACACTTTTGAATTTTGATTGAATTAATTTTCTTGAATTTTATGATAAATTAATTTTGATTTAATTTTACATAATTTGATTCAAGAATTAATTAAACTTTACTTTGTTTTCAAGTAACAGTAATTTTCCCTGATATTGTGATTTCACTATAAATTTTGAATTAATAATAAATTTTTGTATTTAAAATTTTTATAAGTGTTTTCTTTATCTTACACCATTATAAATATATATAATTATGATTATATTCATGTTAGGTAGAAACATAGAGTGGTAATTGATTTGCTTTCCTTCAATTTTCTTGAAGTGACTTAGAACCAGGGAAGTACTTAGACTTCTGAAATCAGGGAAATACTTAGAGTTTTGAAAGTGGTTGGAGTGATGCCCTTTGATTAATTTAATTACTTACAAGATTACCTCACACCTGTTTTGATGAACTTAGTCTGATTTTCTGCAATACTGGTAAGTGTTAAGGGATCACTGTTGCCTTTAGTGTATTCAGTCGTTTAAACGTGTTATGAGGGTTCAGGTGTTTGGCTGTTGGTGAGGTAATAATTGATGCAAGGTAACCAGATACTTGGCACTTCGTAACATTGTTTAATGGTGCCCAGACCCGGGAAAGCAGATTTCATTATCACTCTAGAATATACTGGTGGTGTTAGGGATATATTTTGTTAGGAGAGTGACCATATAGTTTTGTTTTGCATTTATTGTATTGAATTATAAGTTGATAACTTAGAGGAAAATGGCTCAGTTCAATGTTCAGGAATTTTTAGCAGCTCCTTCCGTCCAAGTTTTGTCTGAAACCACTCTGTCTAGAGCACAGTGGAGCGCTTTAGCAGAGGCATGTGGTGGTTATGTGTCTACTAGTATGGTAAGGCACAAATAAGATGTATTGCTATGGAATCATTGATAAACTCTGGTAGAATAACTGATGAAGATGAGTTAGAATTGGCTCAAGAGTTGTTAAATGTAGCACGTGCTGATCTCATAAATAAGCAAGCAGAAAAGAAAGAGAAAAGTGATGCAGAGTTAGAGCTTAGACGCATTGAAGCAGAAGAGAATTTGATTAAGCTAAAAATGCTTGCTGAAGAGAGAGAATGCAAGCTGAAAGAGAAAGAATAGACAGGGAAAAACAAGAAAGAAGAGAAAGAGAAAGAATAAAAGAGGAAAGAGAAATCGCAAGACATGAAAGGGAAATGGAATTAATAAGAGCTAGATCCACATTACCTGTAACACCGTCTAACCCTAACCAAGGTAATCAAGACCCTGTATTTGATGTAGTGAGAGTACAGAAGTTAATCCCTAAGTTTACTGAAGAAGCTCCAGATGAGTTTTTTGATCACTTTGAGAAAGTGGCTTCAGGTATGGGATGGCCAGAGGATAAATGGTCAGTTTGCTACAAAGTGTCTTGATTGGTAAAGGGAGAAGTGCTTATCTATCCTAACAGCTGATCAGTGTAAAGACTACAAGGTACTTAAACACAGTGTGCTACAAGTTTACCAGATGACCCCAGAGTACTACAATGAGAGATTTCAGAATTTAAGAAAAGATGAGAAGGGAACCTTCTTAATTATTTGCTTACCAAAGTGGAGAAGGTGTTTCAAACGTTGGGTAGAAGCTGCTAAAGTTAAAACTTTTGATGAGTTAGAAGAGTTACTTGTTCTTGAACAGTATCTTAAGGGAATTCCTGAACATATAAGAGCTTATTTAAGAGAGAGAGAAGTGAAGAAACTTGACAAAGCCGCTACACTTAGTGAAGATTACAATATAATCAGTAGCAAACGTAATTACAATGTCAAGTACCAGAGTCAACAACGCCCAGGTTTTAAGTCTTATCCAAATACAGGAACAAATTTAATGGGAAACCTTCAAGTGATACTACTAAGAGTACACAAGGTAATACAGCTCAGCAAATTAATGTGAAATCCTCATCCAGTTTTTCAGGACAGTTACAGAAACCACCTAATGTTGTCTGTTTCAAGTGTGGGAAGAGTAGGACACTACCAGTCAAGATTGTTACCGGAATCAACAGCAGTCAAAACCAGTTAGTCAAGTTGTGAAACAAACTACGAAGAGCAGTGTGGGAAAGAATCAGACTCCAGAGAAGAATGAAACTAAACAAGCTGAATGTTTAGCAACCAGTGGAAATGTTACCTCAAGCAGTGAGTGGTTAAGCAGTGTGGAGGCTTTTAAGCCATATATCTATGAGGGTATGCTGTCAACTCAAGAAGGAAGTATGCAGGTACCAGTCAAGATATTACGTGATACAGGGAGTAACCATAGTGTGGTAGTACGTGGTTCTCACCCTCAGTTGGAGAAGAGTCTCACAGGAGATTCAGTTATTTTGAAGGGTATAGGAGGAGAGGAAGTAACTCCTATATGCCGCTTACACCTGTCATGTGAATTGGTGACAGGGAATGTTGATTTTGCTGTAAAGGACTCACTGGCTGTGGAAGGTATACATGTTTCTGTTGGGTAATGAAGTTGGTGGTGTGCCATTTATTCCTTGTCCTGTAGTGACAGACAAACCATTGAGGATTAGTCCTACAGAAGAGTTGGAGAAGAATAACCCCCACCTGTTTCCTAGTTGTGTAACTACCAGAAGTATGAAGAGGACTACGACTGTAAGTGAAGAAACTGAGGATTTACACACCCAAGAAGGATCAAGTGAAGGATCTTTGTGCCTCGAAGAATTATTCCAGGGAAGTGAAGTTTCCCATAGTGCTGACCAGGAAGAGATTTCCCAAGAAGATGAAGAAGACGACGACGAAGAAGAAGAACCTGATGTTCCTGAAGAGACTCCGAGTAGTCAAGTGTTGCTGAAGACAGTAGTGAAACTACAGTAGCTGATTAGCAGATATTGAGAATTCAACCCTTGAAGTTGGTCAAGTGACAAGAGAGAAGCTGATGGACTTGCAGAAGAAGGATGCATCGTTAACTGATTTGTTCTTCAGAGTTGTTGATCGAGAAGAGATGCAACAAACTCCTACCTGTTACTATCTGAAGGAAGGTTTGCTGATGAGGAAGTATAGACCTACAGATATACCAGGAGATGCTGAATGGGCGAATATCATCAAATTTTGATTCCATATCCATTGAGAAAGCAAGTGATTGCAGTAGCTCAGATCTGGACATATGGGAATCAGGAAGACTGTGGAAGAAGATCATGAAATATTTTTTCTGGCCTGGACTTCACAGAGATGTTAGTCAGGTTTTGTCGTGAGTGTCATACCTGCCAGATAGCTGGAAAACCGAATGAAACCATCAAGAAAGCCCCCCTACAACCTATAGAAGTTAGAGGAGAACCCTTTAGCAAAGTGATTATTGATATATGGTTGGACATTGCCGAATACAAAGAAAGGAAATGAGTATTGTTTGACATTAATGTGTCCAGTGACAAGGTATCCAGAAGCAATCCCTGTTAGAAACATATCTGCCAAGATAGTTGTGACTTGAAAAAATGAGTTTTTCTCAAAGTTTGGAATACCAGAAATTGTTCAAAGTGACAGAGGAACAAACTTTACTTCAAAGTTATTCCAGGATGTGAGAATTTGTTAGGGGTGAAACAACAGTTATCACGCTTATCATCCAGAAACTCAAGGTGCCTTGGAAAGGTTCCACCAGACATTGAAAAGTATGCTGACAAAGTATTGTTCTGAGTCAGGAAGAGAATGGGATGTTGGTTTACCATTAATGTTGTTTGAAGTTAGGAGTGCTTACCAAGAAGTATGGGATGTTCACCTAATGAGATGATTTTTGGAAGAGAAGTTAGAGGACCGTTGAAGATTCTTGCAGAAAATTGGGAAGAAAATCAAGAGGAAAGCAAGCGAGTATGTGAAGAACTTAAGGAAGAGGTTGAAAGAGATTAGAAAATTCTCTTTAGAAAACTTGAAAATGAGTCAAGAGAAAATGAAAAGGAGATTTGATGCTAAGACTAAGCTAAGAAGTTTTAGTGTTGGTCAACAAGTGTTAGTGTTCTTACCTGTCAAGAGATTTCCCCTCACTAATAATTTCAGGTCAAGGTCCTTACAAGATAATTCAGAAGTTAAGTGATAGAACTTATGTGATTGAAACACCAGAAAGAAGAAGAAGACAAAGGAAGATACATGTGAACCTCTTGAAACCTTATTTCTCAGAAACTAAAACTGAAACTGTGTCAGTAACCCAGACAACTTTATCTACAGAAGACGATGATGGCTACGAATTGGGAGCTGCAAGCAAGATGAATAATTCTTCAATTTTGGAAAATTTGGAGGATAAACTGAAACATCTGAGTGTTGAACAAGGTGAAGACTTAAGTGACGTAATTAGAAGTTTTCCAGAATTTTTTCAGATGTGCTAGACGTACTGATCTGACCAAGCATGAAATCAAGATTCAAGAAGATGGAAACCTTTCAAGCAAAGAGCCTATCGCTTATCACCGTATCATCGAGATGTTTTGAAGAAAGAAGTTGAGTATTGCTGCAACATGGATTAGCAGAACCCAGTTCAAGTCCACTTCAGTTCTCCATGTGTGTTGGTGAAGAAACCAGATGGTTCCTTTAGGATGTGTACTGATTATAGGAAGCTGAATTCTATCAGTGTGGCTGATAATTATCCTTTGCCTCTTATAGATCAGTACTTGATAATATTGGGCAAGCCAATGGTTTGGTTCCAAACAAGATCAGACTTGTTGAAAGGATATTATCAAATTCCCTTAGATGAGAATGCGAAGCTGCTGTCAGCTTTTATTACTCCTTTTGGATACTATCAGTATACTGTTCTGCCGTTTGGTCTGATGAATGCACCCGCAACATTTCAAGAGTGATGGATCAACTGTTAGGATCAATAGAAGGAGTAGGTGTATACCTAGATGACAACTCGTGATTTATTCTACAACGTGGGAAGAACATCTGAAGATTCTGAAGAAAGTTTTCAAGAAACTACAAGAAGCAGGATTAACAATCAACTTAGAGAAGAGTGAGTTTGGAAAGGCAACTGTACAGTATCTTGGGTTTGAAGTTGGGAAAGGCCTTCTTGCTCCAGTAAATGCTAATGTAGAAGGTATCCGTAAGGCTACCCCACCTACTACCAGGAAACAGCTACAGAGATTTTTAGGCATGGCTGGTTTCTATCGTCGTTTTTGCCCAAATTTCTCAGCCGTAGCAGCTCCCTTGACAGACTTGACTAGTCCCAAAGCTAAGTTTATTTGGACTCCAGAGTGTCAAGAATCCTTTGAGAAGGTAAAAGCCATTTTAACTTCAAGACCAGTACTTCAAGCTCCAGACTTCGACAAGAAATTTGTGATACAAGTTGATGCATCAGACTGTGGTGTTGGAGCTGTTCTACTTCAAGAAGATGAAAATAATATCTACCATCCTGTATGCTTCCTGTCTACAAAATTGAAAAAAACATCAGAAAGTATATTCAACAATCGAGAAGGAAACTTTAGCCTTAATCACCGCATTGAAAAAATTTGAAGTGTATGTGAATAGACCTAGGAATGAAGAAATTGTAGTGTTTTCTGATCACAATCCACTGTCATTTATCCAGAAAATGAAAAATCACAATCAAAGACTGACCAGGTGGTCTTTGTGCCTGCAACAGTATAACTTAAGAGTGCAGCACATTAGTGGCAAAAACAATGTAGTTGCTGATTATTTATCTCGTTGCGAATCGTTGGATTCAACACCGTGATAAAAAATCTTCTGGGGGGAGGTATATTATATATTGCTACTTTCAAAATGCATGTTTTCCCCTCTTTGAAATGTCATGTAGATTGTGCAACATTTTTTCAGATTCCTAGATAGCTTAGAATAGGATGTTTTAAAATGTGTGTTCAGATTTCGCATTAACGTCTTGTAAAAGAAAATATATATAATGTAAAGAGAGAGATCCTTGTCTTTACAAAGCTGCAAATGTTTAACTTTTTATGTCAGCACTTTGAAATTAGAGTCTGCGAGATCCGTTTGCGTCCCTGCTCTGTCAGCGCGTTTGATAATGAGCTCGACTCTTTTACGTGGTCATCAAAAACATGTCAATCTTAATTATCGTTTACCCTCCGTTTCAATCGGGTACGTATCTGTTGAGCAATCTTGTCTTGTACGTGTATGTATTTGCCGAGTACCACGTGCATGTTACTCATTTCTTTATGTAAGATTGCGTCAGATTTCAGAACTTTCGAGAAGCTTTCGTACCCAGAACGTATTTGTCATCTGCCTAGCCCAATTTCCGCAAGGAAGAGTATTCATTCGATCTTAAGACCTCGAGGCAGTTAGATCTCCCTCCCTCTCTCTCGCTCTCTCTCTCTCTCTCACTCGACATCGAGATTAAATTAACGTAACGTAAATTTGGTCACTCATATTGAGAAATTGTATATTTGATATTTTCTTAGAATTTATTTAGTTTATTTAATTTCTTTTGTGGAATCTGAACAAACATTTCGTAACGGCGCCTTGTTTTTTTTTTTTGTGAAGTGTTAATTTACAAGAGAAGAAAAGAAGTTGGTATACCAAAAAAGGTAAAGTGTGTTATATTTTTATTAGTTGCAACTAATAATTGTTAGGAACAGTGAATAACTAATAATGGATAGGGAGTGGTAATTAATAATTGATAGGAACTGTTGTCTGTTACGAAGGTTTGGTAAAAACTGTTGGTTACAGTGTTATGAAAAAGATTTACACTTTTACACATTGCTGATATTTTTTGTGTTTGTGTTTACACATTGCTGATATTTTTTGTGTTTGTGTCTGTTCCATTATTTGTGCACTTATTCATTTTCTTATTGAAGTGTGTCTTTTTGTTTTATATTTTCATTTACATTCACAATTTAATTGACTTAGTTATTTTCACTGCTTTATCATTGCACATTTAATTAAATTTAACACTTGTGAATTGATTTGCATTTACTTAGAATTCTTTTCAAGTTTTATTTTTGTTTAGCACTTGTAAATTAATTTCAAATTTTCAGTTATTGCCTAACACTTTTGAATTTTGATTGAATTAATTTTCTTGAATTTTATGATAAATTAATTTTGATTTAATTTACATAAGTTGATTCAGAATTAATTAAATAAACTTTACTTTGTTTTCAAGTAACAGTAATTTTCCCTGATATTGTGAATTTCACTTATAAATTTTGAATTTAATAATAAACTTTTTGTATTTTAAAATTTTTATAAGTGTTTCTTTATCTTAAACACCTTATAAATATATATAATTATGATTATATTCATGTTAGGTAGAAACATAGAGTGGTAATTGATTTGCTTTCCTTCAATTTTCTTGAAGTGACTTAGAACCAGGGAAGTACTTAGACTTCTGAAATCAGGGAAATACTTAGAGTTTTGAAAGTGGTTGGAGTGATGCCCTTTGATTAATTTAATTACTTACAAGATTACCTCACACCTGTTTTGATGAACTTAGTCTGATTTTCTGCAATACTGGTAAGTGTTAAGGGATCACTGTTGCCTTTAGTGTATTCAGTCGTTTAAACGTGTTATGAGGGTTCAGGTGTTTGGCTGTTGGTGAGGTAATAATTGATGCAAGGTAACCAGATACTTGGCACTTCGTAACAATATACACACACACACACACACACACACACACACACACACATATATATATATATATATATATATATATATATATATATATATATTATATAATGTATATTTGCATTCAGCCAGGAGAAGGGTGAAATGAAATTACTTGAACCGAGCGCTTTCATGTATTTCTACACCTCGTCAGGGTTCAGGTACAAGTGCCAAGAAAAGTATTAGGACTGTCTGGTAGTTATTAACGTTGTTTTTTTTAATTTTTTTTTTAGCATCATTTGTCTTGCCACGAAGTTTTCTTGTGACTCTGTATTTGTTTTCTTGACACTTGTACCTGAACCGTGATGAGGTGTAGAAATACATGAAAGCTTGGGGTTCAAGTCATTTCATTTCACCCTTCTGGCTGTATGCATATATGATCATCACACGTCTACAGTGATGTTGCAGTATGGACGCCAGACGCCTCTTCACTGGACCTATCGTAACTTTGGAATGCTTTTTCCTGCCATCAAGGACTTGTTGGATAAGTTTGCTACTTGTCTCGTTCAGGCGCACAAAACGAAAATTAGATGCCGATTCCTCAACCGATGTTTGGATGAACAAATTATGACGAAGTCATTTACTACCAGACGGTTGGACCTTATAGCAACAACTCCATTTGAGGACTACCATCGCGGAATTTTAAAGAAGCATATCGAAATTTGTAAACTGGATGTAAATGCTTGTTTAAAAAAACTCAGATATGATAAGAACAATTTTAACAGTGTATGCCCCACAGATTGGAATAATGTATTATATGACTTTTGTTATAATAAAATGAGATTTGAGTGTAATAAATTGCAAATTTGGCTAGATAGAAAGCTAAATAACTTGGTAAAACATAGTAATTGGATAAACATGCCAATTCTGAATTTGTATGCAATTTATCTACAAAAAACTTTTGATGACATAACTATCTCAGCTCTGGGTTATGGTTTGAGTTTTTTCTGTTAACAATAATATTGATTGTTTGTAAATAGGTAATGCTTTCTGTCAATTGTAAAAATTCTGCAACATCCCTATTGACAAACTGAATATCTGCAAGGGTATGATATATGGTATTGCTGGATTGGGTATATCACCTACTAATCCAAAGAGATTTTTTGAAACTTACAAGAAAATCAATAAAGACAACACTCTCCACGTCATGAAAGCAGTTAAGTCAAGTGCTCTGGTTATATTGAATAAAACTGAATGTGACAGAAAAATGTACGAACTGTTAGACGATCATACTACCTATATTCGACTGAGAAACAATACTTTATGAAACGATAAAGTTCAGTTTAACAAGAATATTAAGAAATTCCTGAATAACTATAAGGATCTAGCACAAAAATTTCTAACTATTTGTCCAACTTCTCCTTATTTGTATGGTACTATAAAAACGCATAAACAAGCTAATCCAGTAAGACCTATTATAAGCTCTGTTGGTTCTTTTGCATATAAACTATCAAAATGGCTTGTTGGAATACTCACACCATTAGTGGGGACGGTCTCGGGATGTTCTCTTGAAAATAATGTAGATTTTATCAGTCGTCTTAATAATTTTAACCCAAATTATGACTTTATAATGGTGAGTTTCGACGTTACTTCTCTTCTTACAAAGGTGCCAATAGGATGACCTGTTAGAGTTTCTAGAGGATGGGATGAAAAAACGTGTTCATATTGCCACACAAAACTTTAATAGAACTTATAAAATTGTGTATCAAAGGTTGCAAGTTTACAATTAATGGTAATTATTATGAACAGACATTCGGTATGGCCATGGGAAATCCTCTTTCTCCTATACTTAGCAATCTATAGATGGAGTTTTTTTGAAAGAAAATATTTACCGAACCTATTACCAAGAGGTGTGTTATGGATAAGATATGTGGATGACATCTTTTGTTCATGGCCAGTGAAAAGGAACGTAAACAACTTTCTTAGTAGACTAAATGCACTAGTGCCTTCCATAAAGTTCACCCTTGAGAGG
>NC_087206.1:70315583-70318083 GCF_015104395.2 Macrobrachium nipponense | reverse complement strand
CAGAGCCCATCAAGCTTTTCTACAAGGGGCACTTCCACGGAGGTACAAGGAGGACGAACAAGCCCTCAAAAAGATCATCGAGGAAAACGTCAGCCCCACCGACCCAGACGAAATATTAAGATGATTATATATTATAAAACGAAGAAGACGAGCAGCCTGGTGATGAGAAACAATCCTTCGGCGCCACTGCAGATCCCTTGAAGAAGACGAGTGTGGTCTACCGTTACACATGCCCCGTCCGAGGATGCCTCGGCAAATACGTCGGTATGACCTCCATGCGTTTCTCAAGCGAATCTCCTGCCACGCCCAAGAAGGAGCCATATTCAACCACGCCAGGACTGCTCATAACACACGGATAGAAGAAATGATATTATCCCTAATATCACCATAATCGATCAAACAACGGATCCCCGACGTCTGCGCCTCCTAGAAGCCCTCCATATAGGCAAGGAGAAACCAAACTTGAATATCACTCAAGAAACGTTTCTCTTTCCCACCGCCGCCCGGAGAGCAGCGAGCGACCCCCCGACCCATGCACGATAATCATTGAACCCCCACAGGATGATACGATTCCTGCTGCAGACGGAATTCCTGACGTTCATCCCCAGGCACGCTACTGTGGCGCTCGCACGAGAGAATTCCCCGAGACCTTCGAGGCGAGATCCACGGCTTCGTCCAAGACCGGCCCGACCAATGAGAATGCAACTCTAGGTCCGAGCCGCTATAAATACCGTTCCGCAAACTATCTTGCTAAAAACCTACGGGCTGCTCTATGAGCAAGAGCTCGTGCTGGCATAAAGCCAGCTTAATCTTAAACAACAACAACTATCTTGCTACAGTCACTTCAACCGACTCGTCAGAAGATGACCTACGAGAAGGTCGAAACGTCACGTGATACCAGCTATACCAGCACCAATACCAGCCCTTAAAACCTAAGACGACCCCGGCCCGAACTGGACTACGCCTACGGAATAATACCAGCACTGACGACGACCCCTGCTTGACCTGGACCTGATATCTTGTTCTAATAAAAGATTCCTTCAGCTTTTATAATTTTGAAAATTCCCAATATGAATATTGGCCAGTTACTCAGAAACATCGCTGAGCCTGAGAAGCGAATTGTAAGGAAAATAGAAAAAACAATATATAAAATCAACTCGCTTAATTCTGCCATCCTTTTTAACAGCATTTGCCTAAAAGAGGTCTTCTACCACTATTATTATTATTATTATTATTATTATTATTGTACTTAGGAAGCAGACCCTCTCTAACAAGCATACTTTATTAAAAGTAATTGCTACTTCAGCAGCGTTACATTTGTAGAGATTCATCTCTATTTTGGGAATAGCGGCTTTTTTCCGTGTACTTAAACAGGCTAGTAGAGTGCCTATAGAGGTCATGGTCAAATGTCAAATACAGGGTTCAAAATAGGTGTATATATTATTTGAATTTTACGGATAAACTATGATACTATAGTCATCCAAGTCATTAAGAATTTTCTCTCTCTCTCTCTCTCTCTCTCTCTCTCTCTCTCTCTCTCTCTCTTTAAAGCGAGCTTTCGTCAGGAGCTGCCAGACATCCTCGGGCTGGAAGCTGAGGGTGGACTGATCTTGGGTGTTGTTGTTGTTGTTGTTGGTTTTAGATTAAGCTGGCTTTATGCCAGCACGGGCTCTTGCGCAAGAGCAGATCTTGTGCGGTGTCCTTCCTCCTTATATCTATGGTTGACAGCTGGGGGTCTGCCCCATGCTTGTCTCCTATTGGCTGGTGGAAGACAAGGGCTCTTCCGCCCCGATCACAGAGCCATAGAAGGAAACCGAGACAAAGTAATAAAACAGAATTGTATGAGTTACCTAAACAGCAACTCTTACCTGACCTAACGACTAGAAAAACAAAAACATAAAAATACAATTGATAAGCTTAGTTAATCGATTGTTCAAGTTATTTGTTTTCCTCGGGTAACATTAGTTTTTTTTTATATATCTGTGACTATGTTGGAGGTACCTCGTCTCTCATCTGAAAGGTCTTGGATGTGTTAACATTAGTTTTTTTTTATATCTGTGACATAGTTGGAGGTACCCTCGTCTCTTATCTGAAAGGTCTTGGATGTGTTAACATTAGTTTTTTCATATATGTGGCATTGTTGAAGGTACCTCGTATCTCATCTGAAAGGTCTTGGATGTGTTAACATTAGTTTTTTTCATATCTATGACATCGCTGGGGGTACCCTCGTCAACTCATCTGAAAGTCTCTGCAACATGTACTTATAGGATTGAAAATTTGAAAAATTTACTTATGGTTTCCACCTCTATCGCCTGCGTATTTTCACTGGCATCCACCCAACGCGGAAGTTCGGAATTGAAAATAATTACTGATAACAGGCTGGTCGGGGGCACTCCGTTGGAAAACAAGGTATAAAAAATGCATCTTTCTTCATTTTCTTTTACGCCCTTTTATGATACCCCCACTGGAAAGAAAACGCCATAATCTCTTAATCGAGGTG
>NC_087206.1:70300474-70310474 GCF_015104395.2 Macrobrachium nipponense | reverse complement strand
CATGATTCTATTAAATTTCTTTTCACTAAATCTTTGCAAAACATAATTTCCTTGGAGTCTGTCCAGTTAATAACCATGATCACTATTATTCATGTGTACAAATAATGCATTTGACATATTACCAGTTCTTACATTATATTTGTGCTGTTTTAATCGAACTGCCAATGTCTTTCCACTTTATCCTACGTAAGTTTTATTACAATTTTTACACGGAATCTTATAAATACAACCTGTTCCATTTCCAGGTGAATTTATGACCAGTAAGTTTCTAATAGTTCCTAGTGTTTTGAACACAACATTAATACTTAGTGGCTTGACTTGTCTCGGGATGTTTTTAAAGCAAGTATAAAGAAGAAGCACTAAAAGATTTTTTGTTTTCAAACTTTTCAGTTTTTGTCAATCCATACAACGTTTTTTCGTGTGTCTTACAAAAGGTGTTTTCAAAAAGACTGTTTGGGTACCTCAAATTGCCAGCAATTACACGTATCTTGTCAATTTCTTTATTTAAAAATTCCGGGCTGCTGACCCTTAAAAACATAGCAGTAAAAACAGCAGTCTTAGTTCTAAAAGGATGGTTTGAATAAAAATGTGCATAAGAACAGATATTTGTGGATTTCCTATAAACGGAAAATTTGAACTTTCTATCAGATCTATGTACCAACACATCTAGAAATGGCAATTTTCCTTCTTCCCTCTCAAAGGTGAACTTTATGGAAGGCACTAGTGCATTTAGTCTACTAAGAAAGTTGTTGACGTTCCTTTTCACTGGCCATGAACAAAAGATGTCATCCACATATCTTATCCATAACACGCCTTTTGGTAATAAGTTCGGTAAATATGTTCTTTCAAAAAACTCCATACATAGATTGCTAAGTATAGGAGAAAGCGGATTTCCCATGACCATACCGAATTTCTGTTCATAATAATTACCATTAAAAGTAAACTTGCAACCTTTGATACACAATTTTATAAGTTCTATTAAAGTTTTGTGTGGCAATATAAACACATGTTTTTTCATCTCATCCTCTAGAAACTCTAACAGGTCATCCTATTGGCACCTTTGTAAAAAGAGAAGTAACGTCGAAACTCACCATTATAAAGTCATAATTTGGGTTAAAATTATTAAGACGACTGATAAAGTCTACATTATTTTCAAGAGAACATCCCGAGACCGTCCCCACTAATGGTGTGAGTATTACAACAAGCCATTTTGATAGTTTATATGCAAAAGAACCAACAGAGCTTTTATAGTACCATACAAATAAGGAGAAGTTGGACAAATAGTTAGAAATTTTTGTGCTAAATCCTTATGGTTATACAGGAGTTTCTTAATATTCTTGTTAAACTGAACTTTATCGTTTTCTAAAGTATTGTTTCTCAGTCGAATATAGGTAGTATGATCGTCTAACAGTTCGTACTTTTTTCTGTCATATTCAGTTTTATCTAATATTACCAAAGCACTTGACTTATCTGCTTTCGTGACGTGGAGAGTGTTGTCTTTCTTGATTTTCTTGTAAGTTTCAAAAAATCTCTTTGGAATAGTAGGTGATATACCCAATCCAGCAATACCATATATAATACACTTGCAGATATTCAGTTTGTCAATAGGGATGTTGCTGAACTTTTCCAACTGACAGAAGGCATTACCTATTTCCAACCAATCAATATTATTGTTAACAGAAAAATTCAAACTATAACCCAGAGTTGAGATAGTTATGTTATCAAAACATTTTTGTAGATAAATTACATACAAATTCAGAATTGTCATGTTTAGTCCAATTACTATGTTTTACCAAGTTATTTAGCTTTCTATCTAGTCTAATTTGCAATTTATTACACTCAAATCTCATTTTATTATAACAAAAGTCATATAATACATTATTCCATTCTGTGGGGCATACACTGTTAAAATTGTTCTTATCATATCTGAGATTTTGAAACAAGCATTTACATCCAGTTTACAAATATCGATATGCTTCTTTAAAATTCCGCGATGGTAGTCCTCAAATGGAGTTGTTGCTATAAGGTCCAACCGTCTGGTAGTAAATGATTTCGGCATAACTTGTTCATCCAAACATCGGTTGAGGAATCGGCATCTAATTTTCGTTTTGTGCGCCTGAACGAGACAAGTAGCAAACTTATCCACGAATTTCTTGATGGCAGGAAAAAGCATTCCAAAGTTACGATAGGCAGTGAAGAGGCGTCTGGCGTCCATACTGCAACAATCACTGTAGACGTGTGATGATCATATATGCATACAGCCAGAAGGGTGAAATGAAATGACTTGAACCGAGCGCTTTCATGTATTTCTACACCTCATCACGGTTCAGGTACAAGTGCCAAGAAAACAAATACAGTCACAAGAAAACTTCGTGGTAAGACAATAAAAAAAACAACGTTAATAACTACCAGACAGTCCTAATACTTTTCTTGGCACTTGTACCTGAACCCTGATGAGGTGTAGAAATACATGAAAGCGCTCGGTTCAAGTCATTTCATTTCACCCTTCTCCTGGCTGAATGCAAAGTCTATATATATATATTATATATATAGATATATATATATATATATATAGTATATATATATATTATATATGTATATATATATATATATATATATATATATATATATTATATATATATATATACTATATATATATTAATAAAAGAGTATGGCAGAGAAACTTCAGCATTTTTCGTTAAAACTTTATTTTTACCCAACGCCTACGTTTCGGGATACAAATCCCATCTTCAGGGTTAAAAACAGGGAAAAAATTAAAATTCTGTACATTAAATCAGTCTAAAATGGGGCACAGTGATAAATTATGCATTATTAAAAGATTATATAGATTTAATTTAAAATATATCAGTGAAATTCGAATTTTATATAAAAGTAAGACAGTAACTAATTGAATATGAGATCAACAGTAAAAAGGAAAGCTACTAAGTACAATGACACTTTCAAAATAAATAAACAAACAAAACACTTAAAAACACAAACCACACGTGAACAACTAAGAAAATTACATTATTACTAAAGACAGGAGAAAAATATTGAATCCTAACAGGCAAAAAGTTTCTGTATATGAATATAGGGAGGTTGGACCTCCAGAATTTAGTCTAATATTCAAGACCGAGGACAAGATTAATTGCAGCCTTAAACAACTTTTTGACAATAATGTTTTGAATGATCAGACATATCGGTCCCTTTATAGTACTGGCTCTTCTTTCAGTTCCTTGTATGGGTTACCCAAAATCCATAAAGAAAATGTCCCTTTACGTCCATTATTAGCTGCCTATAACTCACCAAATTTTGCCTAAGCCAAATTTCTAGTCCCCCTACTCAACGGTTTAACAAGCAATTAACATACATTACTAAATTCCTCCCAATTTATTCCCGAGATTTTACAGCAACACTGGTCATTTTATGGTTAGTTACGATGTATCCTCACTGTTCACCAATGTACCTCTCACCGAAACCATAGATATAATAATTAGTGCTTTATTCCCTACTGAAGAAAGTGTTTTTGAAGGTTTTGATATTGACTCTTTTAGGAAACTTTTGGAACTGGCTGTAATGGATAACTATTTCATTTTTTAAGGGAAAATTTACAAACAAACTGATGGCATGGCGATGGGCTCTCCTCTAGGTCCCACATTTGCCAATATTTTTATGTGTCACTTGGAAAAAATATTTCTTGACCAGTGTCCTTCATCTTTTAAACCCATTTTTTATAAAAGATACGTAGACGATACATTTGTACTTTTTAAAGATAAAGATCATGCACATTTGTTCCTTAATTTCATTAACTCATTTCATCCGAACATTAATTTTACTATGGACATAGAATCGAATAACGATCTGCCATTTTTAGATATAACAATCTCACGATGTAATGATAAATTTTTAACAGGTGTTTTTAGAAAGAAGACTTTTACTGGTTTGGGAACAAATTTCTTTAGCTTTTGTCCGTTGGTTTTTAAACTTAATGCATGCAAGACATTATTGTGTAGAGATTATAATTTGTCATGCAACTGGGTCAAATTCCATGAGGAACTAGTTTTCTTGCAAAACTATTTTAGCAGAAATTGCTATCCATCCCACCTATTTGGGAAAATCTTGAGAGAGTTTTTAAATGATATTGTTAAACCGAAAGCACCCACTTTTAATGTACCTAAAAAAGAACTGTATATATGTAAGAATTACATTATATATATAAACCAGTGACCTGGGGTCATGGCATTAGGAGGGTTCTACGTGACCAAAGCAGACCTTAGATTACGCTATGCACTGTCTGCAGTAGCCTGATCTAGCTCTAAGCTTTGTCAACATTTTTATGTTATGATAACTTTGCACAACAACTTCCATGGGAAGCGGTTGACCTGTTACCTACGCCGGAAACTTGTAACTTCCGAGCCGGCGAACTACGTATGTGTTTTTATATGAATTGCTGAGATAGCTAATGTTCCGCTATCGACGCGATGCTTTAGAATGGCAGTTCCACGCCAAATCTCAAACATATCGGTCGTCCGACCGAGCTGCATCTCCTAGTATGGAGTTACAGAATAAAGTTGTTAACTTGTTCAACTAGCCTGTTTGAATCATCTCCTCTAGACAAGAAAGAACCTCTCTACTAAGATATCCAAGGGAGATGAGAGGAACCAAACATTACTTACGGATAACAGCCGTAAGGAAAAAACAAAAAGTCTATCGCCAAGCGATGAGACATTAGAAGTGGTGGCAGCCGAACAAACGAAGAACATAATTAACAAGACCCATATCAGCCGACCGAAGTCTACAAGAACTAACTTCCACCTTCAACATCAAACGAAACAGAGGAAACGGGATCTTCAAATCAACGCAACAGTTTATGAAGACGCAACTATGTCCTTCATCGAGAGGGAATACAAGCATTTAACACTGACGTTTGAGCAACAGTTATCACTTATCTTCGAGAATTTACACCGGACGAGGGCGGCATCGAACATCGACGGAAAGAAGAAAACAAACACAGGGAACATCACCCGTTCGCGAGCAAGGACGCAGAGTGGACAGCTATACGCAGTAGTGCAAGGACGGTGGCTGTGACGTCATCAATCTTGGACTTCTCAGAGCATCGTGCACCGAGAGAAGACCGTTGACGTCATCACGACTTCCGACGCGAGACGTGGACAGGAACTGTGACGTCATCCCATGTCAACAATCCTTCGCAATATAATCTGGAGCTAAGTACCATTTTATCTATTCAGGTCTTTTGTCCTCAGTGAAGTGTTGTTCATCAAGAGTCGATCGTCCAGTATTCTGGGGGTGAGTTGTTCGCCATATTAATCTTCCTTCATTACAGAACTATCTTCAACTACGAGGTTCTCGCCCGCAGATTAATTTTTTTTTTTTTCTTTTCTCGTTGTCATTAACCATTTCTTGTCAGGAATTCTCCGTATATATTTTATCATATTATCTGTATTTTTTGTATCTTTTGGGGGTGGGATTTTCCTATTATTATAACACACTTATACAGTACATTGCTTATGCGTTTACGTAGTGGTCGAGTGTACTCTTATAGATATTTTGATAGGATTGCAAGGAATAGAAGTGATAAGAAAAAAAGTGAAAGCCGAAATGGCAACCACTCCGGCTGGCAACCCCAACGTGGTGACTCTCGTTAGCGCGAGGTCAGCGATAGTCCCTTTTCAAGGTCGGGTCAATTGATGGTTTTCCTGCCTCAAAATGTTGAGGCATGGATCTCATCTGTAGACGCTCATTTAAATGCAAAAAGCATCACAGACCCAGCAGTACAATTACAGGAGGCCAAGAGCTTCGTTGACTTTGCGAAAGGCGACGCAAGTGCGTATCTAAGGGGGGTTTCTTTCCAAGAAAGCGCTTACATGGGACGAGTTCAAAAATAGGTTACGTGCCGTGTATGGGGGTGAAGAGGCTTTAGATGTAGTATTGGCATTGAGAATATCCTTAACCAAGCCTCCATGACTCAGCTCAATGTTGTCGAGCGGGCGGCGCTAATTGCCGACCGGCTAAATGAATATCAGGATAGTTTTTTTTATGTAACTCCGGGTGGGTTGCGGGTGCTAAAATCAAAGTGAAAGATTTTATCCGTTTGATCTACCTTACGTCTATCACTGTAATGTTGCCTGAAGCGTTAGTACGGTGTTTTGATAAAAAATTGCAGCCCGACAGTACGGAATTAGATGTGTATAAACAAATCAAAAAACACATGTCTAAATGTACCGACCTAGATCCTTCGCTCATTCAAGTTTTTGCAAAAAATGAGAACAAGCCACACAAGTAAATGTGGTACATAATAATAATCAAGTTGCAGGGATGGTTTGTTATAACTGTAAACGACCAGGTCCACATGATTTCAGACTGTCGGACCGCGTTTTGTTTTTGTTCAATCACATAGTTCAACTCATTCATATAACCGTTGCTTACTCGAGGAATCAACAGCCAAACGCTACAAACACGCAACCAGTTTTGCTAGTGCAAATAAAAAGAAGGGTCCTCAGTACTATAAGAAGAAACAACCAAACGGAAATTCTGCACAACAGCAGAAACAAACAAATCGTGCTTCAGGTACCTCTGTTCCTGGGCCGTCTAGCAGAACTCGCAAGGGCAAGCGAATTTTCAGGGTGTGATAAACAAAACAAATACACGTAGTTCACTCCAAGGGGGGAGAGGGCGATGTTGGGTCATTAATATCGACATCTTTTGTATCAAATAATCAGTTTAATCATTTATCAGATCATTGTGAGACAATTGATTTTCCTATGAAACACACGGCCGAATCAAAAAAATCTGTGCAGGTTCCCGTAGATTTGCAACAAATTCATGCAATTATTAGTCAAAACGAGTTGCGACCAACCTTACATGCAGTAAATTTGGACCATAAGTCATTCACTTTGTTCTTTGATTCTGGTAGTCCACGTAATATAATGGATTTGTAAGGACTCATCATTTACTCTTTTCAAATTTCCCTATAGAAAAGTCCGGAATAAGGCTCTCAGGCATTGGGAATAATGAATTAAATGTTGTGGGCGTAAACTCATGTACAGTACAAGGTCGGTAAGCGCACGTTAGCCGATACCTTTGTCGTTGTAGAAAACATTAATATGTATCCCGCAGTAATTATCGGATACCCGTCTATGGGCACTCAAAATATTATCTTAGCACCTGCAAAACACGGCGTGTATATCAAAGGGAAATTCTATAGGTCTTCTAATACCCTAAAATCTGTTTTAGATAATAAAGAGACAGACAGAGTTGTCACTTACATTACGGAACCAATCACCTGTCTCATGAACCAAGAAATAATACAGGCAACCCAACAGAACTCTCGCTCACCCGTACTATCAGCTTGCACGCAAACTCTCGAACCTAACGTAACTTCAAATATATTAGTGCGTGTAAAAAGAACCTTGCCAGGATCTGAACATTAATCCTTTCCGAAACTCTGAAAACACACGGATTATCCGTCACACAAGCCGTTTATACAGTGCTCACAACAGCAATGTAATATCGAAGTCTGTAATCATTTGAATACCACTTTAGTAATCCACAAAAATCAACATATCTTGGATGCCGAAGTTTATAAACATTACTTACGGATAACAGCCGTAAGGAAAAAACAAAAAGTCTATCGCCAAGCGATGAGACATTAGAAGTGGTGGCGTCATCGACTTATGCAGGTGGAGAACATCTTCGCTACTACATTCTGCTAGCCGTGTTCAGTGTGACGGCCATATTGGTTATCGCCGTCAACATCTTTGCTTGGCGTAGGCTGAGGCGTAAACAGAAGGATCTCCAAGGGAACGTACTGGCCCGTCTGGATGACGTACCCGTTAAACTCAAGTCTTTTGCGTTTAGGGCCGCCTGAACCTGGCCATTTCAGTTCGTGCCTAGGGAATTGTCTGGAATTGTGTTGTGTGTGAAAAGCGGTCCGTATGCTGGCAAAAATGTAGGACAAGAAAGACTCACGCCTTTGCATTTGAACAGTTAAAGTATCTCCAGGGCACCTAATAAATCATTATAGCCCAATATTATACATTAATATATTCCTAAAGGTATTTTTCGGGCACCTAATAAAATATCAGCCCTATATTTTTGAATTTCTGCAGAATTACATTGTTATACTATTATACAATTATATTTATCTATTATAAAGTGACAAGTACTCTTTAACAATTATCCATGATCATGCTATAATCATTATTTAGTAACCATTATTCTTAATCAGGTTACATGTTATCATATTAATCATGTATACATGTTTTGATTTTTACCATTTTATTATTTTTGGGTACATAATCATTATTATTACCAAACATGGATCTATATTTTCCATGCATTTATCTTTGTTTATGAATATGTCAACAAGGGTATGTAACAGAACCTTTTTGTGCATTTAATCACTTAGTATGTTACGAGCACGCTCCTATGAACAATGTTTAAAGTAATTTTTTTTTTTGTTATTCAAGGCTTGAATAGGTAGCAGACCGAGCCTAATGTAAGAATTACATTATATATATAAACCAGTGACCTGGGGTCATGGCATTAGGAGGGTTCTACGTGACCAAAGCAGACCTTAGATTACGCTATGCACTGTCTGCAGTAGCCTGATCTAGCTCTAAGCTTTGTCAACATTTTTATGTTATGATAACTTTGCACAACAACTTCCATGGGAAGCGGTTGACCTGTTAACCTACGCCGGAAACTTGTAACTTCCGAGCCGGCGAACTACGTATGTGTTTTTATATGAATTGCTGAGATAGCTAATGTTCCGCTATCGACGCGAGCTGCCTTTATAGAATGCAGTTCCCACGCCAAATCTCAAACATATCGGTCGTCCCGACCGAGCTGCATCTCCAGTATGGAGTTACAGAATAAAGTTGTTAACTTGTTCAACTAGCCTGTTTGAATCATCTCCTCTAGACAAGAAAGAACCTCTCTACTAAGATATCCAAGGGAGATGAGAGGAACCAAACATTACTTACGGATAACAGCCGTAAGGAAAAAACAAAAAGTCTATCGCCAAGCGATGAGACATTAGAAGTGGTGGCAGCCGAACAAACGAAGAACATAATTAACAAGACCCATATCAGCCGACCGAAGGTCTACAAGAACTAACTTCCACCTTCAACATCAAACGAAACAGAGGAAACGGGATCTTCAATCAACGCAACAGTTTATGAAGACGCAACTATGTCCTTCATCGAGAGGAATACAAGCATTTAACACTGACGTTTGAGCAACAGTTATCACTTATCTTCGAGAATCTACACCGGACGAGGGCGGCATCGAACATCGACGGAAAGAAGAAAACAAACACAGGGAACATCACCCGTTCGCGAGCAAGGACGCAGAGTGGACAGCTATACGCCAAGCGATGAGACATTAGATATATCCTTGCCTTTTTGTTCAACATATAAACTTGTAAAACGAGAGCTCACCTTTGTACTCAGCAATATGTACCCATATGTTAAATTTAATTTTATCTTCAAGAACCCCTTAAAAACCAGAAGTCTTTTCAACTTCAAGGACACCCTACCGCAGTTGATGCGATCTTCAACGGTATATTTGTTTACTTGTCCCAAATGTAAATTGGGAACCTATGTCGGTAATTCGAGTCGGCTGTTGAAGGTTCGCATCGATTGTCATCGGGGTGTCAGTCACCGAACAGGAATAACTTTATCTAAGAAAGAATTTTCTGCAATACGCAACCATGCAATAAAATGTAAGCATAACATTCAGTACAATGATTTTAAAATCTTATCACAAGCAATAGATAACCGGTCATTACCCATTCTGGAGTCTCTCTTCATTAAACAATTGTCACCAACCCTCAACAACCATTCAACTGCTGTACAATTGAACATTACTTAATAGATCATTCGCCCTTTCTACCTTCTCGCCTTTGTATTTGCCTCTCCCCTTTTGTCAAAAATAAATAATACTTATTCAGTCTTATCTATGCTTCTGTACCGGTGAG
>NC_087206.1:70292974-70295474 GCF_015104395.2 Macrobrachium nipponense | reverse complement strand
TATGGTCCTTGGTTCATGTCTCTGCGTAGACGGGTTGAAGCAAGTACGCGTTTTACATTTTCTTTTATATAATATAGTCTATTCGGAACATTATTCAAAACACATGCAATCTTTTCCACTTTCTTGTCACGTCGTCAACCTTTACCGTTGTGTTAAAAATTGTGGCATTTCCGCTTACTCGGGGAGTAAGCCTACAAATACTTTTCAGTTGTTGTTGTTGGGGGTGTGGGAAAGGCCTATGGATGAGTCTAAAAATGGTCTAAAAAGGTGTTTCACGTTGAGTAAAACAAAAGATGCAGGAATTTTAGGATAGGATATTTATGATTTATATATTAGAATGAAAAGGTAAAAAATAAATAATATTCATGCTAAACAGTAAAAAAAATATTTCTTATAAAACTGAATTTATTTTAATTTTTGTTGGCGAAACGAGGCTCTATTTGACCATAGATTTTAGTACGTTATAATTTACGTTAAGTTAGCAATATAATGTTTACTACTTATGCGTCAGGGGAAACTCTTGTAAGCGTCCCGAGTAGGCTCGAGGTCGGATCACGCCTTGTTTCTTCAGAATGTTCTCTTTTTAGAGGGAAAATAACTGGTCCTTTCTTTTTATTTCTTCATGGTTGCCTTCACTAATTCCATGATTTTGATAAAACTGGGTAGGTTGTATTGAAATTGGTGGGGCGAATCAAGACGAATCATGAATCGTGCTGATTCTTCATGAATCGTGTTGATTCTTCATGAATCATGTTGATTTTTCATGAATTGAATCGATTCGATTCGCTTGTTGTAAAAACAGCCTAATGGGGATTGGAGGCAAATTCAAGATAAATTTATTTATTTATTTTGAGAGAGAGAGATCACAACATCCAGTCCATGGCCGCTCTTTCAGATTTGATCTTACAACAGCGCAGGTAAGGAACGGTTTCATTAATAAAGTTAACTGTAAGATGCTTTCAGTATGGAGAATTAGTCTTTGCAAGGTTCTGATTTTTATAAAAAGAAAGCATTGCCGTGTATATCAGCAATTAGCATCTCAGACTTTCTTTTAAGGAAGCAGAAGTAGCTAAGTCTTTCGTCATGAATATGTGATTTAACTGCTCTTTCTCCATCCTTTTTTTTTTGTCCTCTCTCTCTCTCTCTCTCTCTCTCTCTCTCTCTCTCTCTACTCTCTCTCTCTCCTCTCTCTAAACGGCACATTATGAATGCACACTTTACCTTCTCTGTATCATTAATCGTCGTACTAAACATCTGCATGTATAACAAAATTATTACAAAGAATCAAATTCACCTTAATTCCCAAGAATAATTATTAATTTATTTACTTTTATTTATTTATTTATTTATTTATTTTATAATTATTTTGCAGCAATTCATTCGTAATCTTTTTCTCCTCTCCCTCTCTCTCTTTCTCTCTTTTCTAACAGCACATTTTACCTTCTCTGTATTATTGTTAATCGTCGCACTCAGCATCTGCATTTACAATAAAATAATTACAAAGAATCTCACCTTAATTCCCAAGAATAATTGTTATTTATTCTTTTATTTATTTATTTTTATTTATTTATTATTTATTGTCTTTTTCTTTTTTACAGTAATTCTTTCATAATCTTTTTGGGGGGGGGGTCACCGTCTCCCTCTCTTTCTCTCTCTTCTAACAACACATTTTGCATTCATATTTTTTAACCTTCTCTGTATTTATTGTTAATCGTCGTACTAAAACATCTGCATTTAAAATAGAATAATTACAAAGAATCGTATTCTTACCTTAATTCCCCAAGAATAATGATTTATTTATTTATTTATTTTTTTTTTTAGTAATTCTTTCGTAATCTTTTTTTCCTCTCCCTCTCTCTTTCTCTCTCTCTAAACAGCACATTATAAATGCACATTTCACCTTTTCTGTATTATTAATCGTCGTAATAAACATTTGCATTTATAATAAAATAACTTCAAAGAATCATATTCACTTAATCCCAAGAATAATATGTATGTATTTATTTATTTATTTATTTATTTATTTATTTATTTATTTAATTTATTTATTTATTTATTTTTTATTTATTTATTTATTTATTTTTTATTTATTTATTTATTTATTTTATACATTAATTATTTTTTTTGCAGTAATTCTTTCGTAATCTTTTTCTCCTCAAGATGTGAAGTAGGAACCTTCATTACGTGTCTTGAATTCCTCACTTCACATCTCGACGAGTCACTTCTGAAATTAATCTCAAAATTATATTAAGCTCTTGAAAAGCTTGCACCGTTCATTTTTATCTCTCTCTCTCTCTCTCTCTCTCTCTCTCTCTCTCTCTCTCTCTCTCTCTCTCTCTCTCTCTCTCTCCTCTTTACCTCGTATTCTGTTAAAAAATTCTTCAAAAAAATACACTCTCCAGAAACTGGAAATTGCGTGCTGTGCATATGGCAATAGCGCCTAAATGCATTATTTATCGTAAGATCTATTTGCACAATTATCTGTCTATATTTGCTTCTC
>NC_087206.1:70275474-70282974 GCF_015104395.2 Macrobrachium nipponense | reverse complement strand
AACTTGTTAACAATGCATATGAAAGGAATGGTGTCATGTAACAGCACCAACTATTCAACCATTGGTTGCCAACTCAGATTGGTGTTTAGTGGGTCCACTGGTATAATGGCTAGTGTCGTGGCGTGCCACTCAGATGTCCTGGGTTCGCGGTGAAAAATCACTGGCTCTGCATCGTGATCAGTTACTTCTGCAATGTGGGGTCTTTAGCCGTGGGAGGGAGGTTGGAACCAACATTCTTTGGAGGCTTGAATTTCAAGTCAGTAGCCCCTTTGGTGTGCGAATAGATTTCATCTACCGAAATAATAATAATAATAATAATAATAATATAATAATAATATATAATAATAATAATAATAATAATAATAATAATAATAATAATAATAGTTATTATTATTATTATTTTTTTTTTTTTTTTTTTTTTTTTTTGCTCTATCACAGTCCTCTATTCGACTGGGTGGTATTTATAGTGTGGTGTTCCGGGTTGCATCCTGCCTCCTTAGGAGTCCATCACTTTTCTTACTATGTGTGCCGTTTCTAGGATCACACTCTTCTGCATGAGTCCTGGAGCTACTTCAGCCTCTAGTTTTTCTAGATTCCTTTTCAGGGATCTTGGGATCGTGCCTAGTGCTCCTATGATTATGGGTACGATTTCCACTGGCATATCCATATCCTTCTTATTTCTATTTTCAGATCTTGATACTTATCCATTTTTTCCCTCTCTTTCTCTTCAAACTCTGGTGTCCCATGGTATTGCGACATCAATAAGTGATACTTTCTTCTTGACTTTGTCAATCAACGTCACGTCTGGTCTGTTTGCACGTATCACCCTATCCGTTCTGATACCATAGTCCCAGAGGATCTTTGCCTGATCGTTTTTGCTATCACTCCACACCTCCTTCAGGTTGGTGCTCGTACCACTTATTACTGCAAGGTAGCTGATGTTTCTTGCACAGGCTCCAGTGGAGGGCTTTTGCTACTGAATCATGCCTCTTTTTGTACTGGTTCTGTGCAAGTGCCGGGCATTCACTTGCTATGTGGTTTATGGTTTCATTTTTCGTATTGCACTTCCTACATATGGGAGAGATGTTATTTCCGTCTATCGTACTTTGAACATATCTGGTTCTTAGGGCCTGATCTTGTGCCGCTGTTATCATTCCTTCAGTTTCCTTCTTTAGCTCTCCCCTCTGTAGCCATTGCCAATTGTCATCGCTGGCTAGTTCTTTAGTCTGTCTCATGTATTGTCCGTGCATTGGTTGTTGTGCCAGTCCTCTGTTCTGTCTGTCTTTCTCCTGTCTCTGTATATTTCTGGGTCTTCGTCTACTTTTATTAGTCCTTCTTCCCATGCACTCTTTAGCCACTCGTCTTCACTGGTTTTCAGATATTGCCCCAGTGCTCTGTTTTCGATGTTGACGCAGTCCTCTATACTGAGTAGTCCTCTCCCTCCTTCCTTTCGTGTTATGTATAGTCTCTCCGTATTTGCTCTTGGGTGTAGTGCTTTGTGTATTGTCATTTGTTTCCTGGTTTTCTGATCTATGCTGCGGAGTTCTGCCTTCGTCCATTCCACTATTCCTGCGCTGTATCTGATTACTGGCACTGCCCATGTGTTTATGGCTTTTATCATATTTCCGGCGTTGAGTTTTGACTTGAGTATCGCCTTGAGTCTCTGCATATATTCTTTCCTGATCGTGTCCTTCATCTCTTGGTGTTTTATATCTCCTCCTTCCATTATTCCCAGGTATTTGTATCCTGTCTCATCTATGTGTTTGATGTTGCTTCCCATCTGTAGCTTTATCCCTTCAGTTCTCGTTACTTTGCCTTTTTGTATGTTGACTAAGGCACATTTTTTCTATTCCAAACTCCATCCTGATGTCCCCAGATACAATCCTTACAGTCTGGATTAGGGTATCTATTTCCTTGATGCTCTTACCATACAGCTTGATGTCGTCCATGAACATCAGATGGTTGATTTTGTGGCCTCTTTTCTTGAGTTGGTACCCGGCATCCATCTTCTGTAGTAACTTTTGTCATGGAATCATGGCTACTACGAAGAGTAGTGGGGACAGTGAGTCGCCCTGGAAGATCCCTCTCCTGATATTAACCTCTGCTAGTCTTATTCCAGAGCTTGTAAGTATTGTATTCCAGTTGCAGCATTGTATTTTTGAGGAAGCTGATGTATTTTCCTCTGCCCCATATATTTTTCAGGCATTCTATTAGCCATGTGTGGTGGTATCATGTCGAAGGCTTCTTATAGTCTATCCATGCCATGCTTAGGTTGGTTTTCCTTCTCCTACTGTTCTTCATTACCATTTTTGTCTATTCAGGAGCTGGTCTTTTGTGCCCTACACTTCCTTCTGCAGCCTTTCTGTTGGTGGGGATGGTGTTTTGTCTCCTCAAGGTAGTTGTATAGCCTTTCACTGATGATACCTGTTAGTAACTTCCACATTATTGGTAGGCAGGTGATAGGCCTGTAGTTACTGGCTATATTTCCCTTACTCTTGTCTTTTTGGTACTAAGGATGTTCTTCCTGTGGTCATCCATTTGGGTGCTTGGTGATTTGAGATACAATGCTGGAGTTGTTCTGCTATTCGTGGGTGTAGGGCCTTGAAGTTTTTGAGCCAGTATCCATGGACTTCATCGGACCTGGGGCTTTCCAGTTTGGCATTTTCTTTAGTTGGTGTCTGACTGTGTCTGTCGTGGTCTCTGTGAATCTTTGTTTTATTCTCCCAACCTGTTTCTTCTGCCTTGACTTCCTGGAGCCATGTTGCATGTTTGTTGTGTGATACTGGATTGCTCCATATGTTTTCCCAGAGTCTCTTACTTGGTTTCGGCTTCAGGAATTTCTGGGTGGTTGTGCTTCCCCTCTTAGTTGGCTGTATAGTCTTTTCTGGTTGGTTTCGAATAGTTTGTTCTGTTGGTATCCCTTATTCCTGTTCATGTACCGTTGGATCTTGTGTGCTTTGGCCTTAAGCCTCTGTTTTACATCTTCTATTGTGTTGTTTAGTCCCCTCTCTTGTACTTTGTATTTCTCGTTGAGTTCCTCCCTTGTTTTCTGCTTCTTAGCCTTTTTTCTGCCATCTCTTTCAGTTTACTCAAGTCAGATCTCAATCACCATGATTTGCTTTTGCCAGGCGCCTTTTTCCAAGGAGGTTGCGTTTTTGGTTATTATTATTATTTATTATTAGTATATTATTATTATTATGTTTAGTGTCCTTGACATTTTCAGCCACAAGTTAGTTGATACCAGCACCAATTGTTATCGAAGGAATTTCCTGTTACTGCTAACGTAGGTGCTCTTTGTTTGTTGCCAAATGGATTATCAACATCTTACAATATTTTCTTTCAAACAAAGTCATTTCATTTGTCGACGAGTGAACGTAAGTTTCTGAATCTACTACGTAAGCGATATATTGATTCTGATCACGAAGAGAGCCTTCAGTGGCGGCGTACTGGACGTCAATAGATTATCTAAATTTTTCCAGGAGTTTTGGTTATGAATGCAAAGAAGCCTAATATAAGTAAAGCTAAGAGGGGAGGGTTTGGTAAATGTGCTTAAAGAGAAAGAGGCAATTAAGAGATGAAACCCCCCCCCCCCCCCCACCCCCCCCCTATAATAACAAAAATTAGGAAAGAAGAAATGGGAGCAACAGCTTCTCTTAACTTATCTGTTTCATTCTTCCTTACCTAAAAATCCTTTCAGTTGACGAGGAAGTCAATTAGATAGTCTTTTATTTGTAGCTATAGATTCTATAAACTGAAAGATTCAGTTTTTATTCCCTGGAAACCCATTGAGCAGCAAAGCGCTATAATCTTATCGCAATTCTTTACGCGATAGTCTGGATAATGGATATACCTTCAGTGTTACCTTTTAACTAGAATTTTACTACTTACTTGCATATATATATATATATATATATATATATATATATATATATATATATATATATATATATCGAGCTACAATGTCCTTTAATATCTAATTCGCTCTACCTCGGAATTAATATATTTTCATATATGCTTAACCGAAGGGGAATTTTTTCTCGATAATAGATTTACCTGTACTTGGCGCGAACGCAGGTACAGTTATAAATCCAGGAACGTAAGTGGAAGCGATACCACTCAACCACCGCGACGAGGCTGGTTGAGTGGTATCGCTTCCACTGACGTTCCTGGATTTATAATGTTACCTGCGTTCGCGCCCAAGTACAGGTGAATCTATTATCGAGAAAAATTCCCCTTCGGTTAAGCATATATGAAAATATATTAATTCCGAGGTAGACGAATTAGATATTAAACGACATTGTAGCTCGATATATGTATATGAATCACGGTAATGTGATATGACTTATATATATATATATATATATATATATAATATATATATATATATATATTATATATAATATATATATATTATATATATATACTTATTTATTTACATCTGGACAACGTGTTTAATAGATAATGCAAGGTCAGAAATCCATTTTGAGAGTCTTCATGAATCCAGTTTTCGGGATCTTAATGTGCGTACATTTCATCATGGCTGAATCAACTGAATGTATGATTTTTGGGTTTTCAAAGTCTTGATCTAATTTTGCAAATCTGTTTTACGTGTAAGGATTCTTTTTCTAATTTCGTTTTTTTATTATTGTTTGTTTGTTTGTGGGTTTGTGTGTATTCCATAGGAATTCACGAACACCATCTTCCTAATTCATGTCTTATATAGCCGGCTTATATAAGTGGAGTGAGAACTTGAGCGATAATGAGTGTGTGTATGTGTGTGTGTGTGTTTTTTTTTTTTATGTTGGTCTAAAGCAAACATGAATTGACAGCACAATTACCTGTCCCTCGCCCCTTCTAGGCATTACCAACCTTCACTCGTACTTGGAAAGTTTTCCGCACAAAGTTACACGAAATAAATGTAAAGTACATTGCCTTTGACACAGGTAATGATGGTGTTCTATAATATTCTCCTTTTCGTTGCTTAGCTAGTAATAGATTTTATCCAGTATTCACAAATAATTTAGCGGCCATATCAACACAATTCGATTATGGCTTCTTCAGCGTAGAAAGCATAAGTGAAAATCTATAAGTACGTTGTTAACGGCCATGAAAGCGAAGCCAACTAACATGAAAAAAAGTAAGTCTTTGAACCATTCTGAATGTATGTCAGTAAACTGTGAAATGTATTTTGATGTGGGCAAAAGAGATCACGTGAGTTTCTAGTAAAGTAATCTGGCATTGTTTTCTGGCCATAATACTATAATATATATATATATATATATATATATATATATATATATATATATATATATATATATGTGTGTGTGTGTGTGTGTGTGGTGTGTGTGTGTGTGCGTAGTGTGTGTGTATGTATATGCATACATACACACACACACACACACACATATATATATATATATATATATATATATATATATTATATATATATATATATATATATATAAATGTGTGTGTGCGTATGTATGTATATACATACATACACACACACACACACACACACACACACACATATATATATATATATATATATATATATATATATATATATATATATATATATTATATAGCAGATTTTACCTAAAGAGATTTTATCTCCCTAAACTACGACGCATATCTGTAAAAGGAATATTATATACTTGCTAAAAATGGCCAAAAAACAAATAAACAAATAAATAAATAAGCAAATGAATAAATAAATAAATAAAAACTCGTCTTGGTACAGTCTCTTTGCCAAAGAGATGAATACGGTGTTTTTATATTGATAGTAAGTTTTTATTTTATTCTTTTTTAATCATGACGAATGATTTAGCTCATGTTTAGGTATTTCCTCTGGAAGTCTTATTTTTGAAACTGTCTTCGGCCAAACGTCATCGGAGCGCATACGAATTCGTTGATGAAACGTAATTTTTCTCTCGGTAAAATTGAAGTTATGACGTCCAAGTTTATTAACCATAAAATCTTCGATTCTTGTAGCGGGAATTATCATGGAATTTTGCTATGGCGACTACTTAATGAAACCAGTAGTCTGAAAACATCAGGATGCTTTTATGGCGACTGCTTAATGAAACCAGCAGTATATATATATATATATATATATATATATATATATATATATATATATATATATATATATGTGGTGTGTGTGCTGTGTGTGTGTGTGTGTGTGGTGTATAGATGTGTGTGCGTGCGTGTGTGTGTGTGTCCAGTCATAAACAAATTTCAATGGCTTTAATCCTGATACTGTAAATTTCCTACTTTTATTGGAGAAAAATTACATATATTTACATATATATCTATATATATATATATATATATATATATATATATATATATATATATATATATTTATATATATATATATATATATATATATATATATATATATATATAGAGTTATATTTGATGGTCGACCCCTTTCTTTCTCTATGGATGAATATCACCAAAAGTAAGATTTCCACGATTTTGCATACGAGATGTAACTCCATCGTGTTCGATAGAGTCACCCCTGCCCCTCTCGTTTTAGTTTTCTGTAGAAGAAAACTCTTGAAATGGCTGTTTTTGTCTGTCCGTCTGTACTTTTTCTGTTCGGCCTCAGATCTCGAAAACTACTGTGGCTGGAGGGCTGCAAATTGGTATGTTGATCATCCACCCTCCAATCATGAAACATACTGAATTGTAGCCTTCTAGCATCAGTAGTTTTTTGTTATTTTATCCAAGGTTAAAGTTAACGTCATCGAGCATCTGACAACGTTATAAACCAGGGCACCACCGGGCCGCGGCTCATACAGCATTATACCGAGACCACGAAAAATAAATCTATCTTTGGTGATCTTGATTATACGCTGTACAGAAAACTCCATTGCATTTTTTTTTTTTTCACTTGCTTACGATGAAATGGTGAAGAGATGAAGTCAGCCAACAGCTCTTTGATTGGCCCAACTGCAACTGAATTTCTAAAGGCTATCCTTTGACTCCCGGTCCTCATTGGGAACTGGCAATCCTTTTGTTGCAGGATTGGGGGGTGGGGCGGGGGGAAAGGGGCGAGCGAGAGGGGGGGGGGGCGGGCGGGGGCGTTGCAGCTGCTGGGAATGCAAGATGGTGCGACGGGGGCGCCCCTTCAGGCATTCAATTGAGCCTCCTTACAATGAATTCGGGTTAATGAGATACCAACTCGTAATTGTTTTCGGTATCTCTTCGACTTCGTTTCGGGGTGATAAGACGTTTGTCTGATTATGTCATGGCTATCGCGTAGGTTAATTGAAATCGTCATGCTCTCTGCTTCCTTTAGCTGAATGCTATTTCTTTGGGAAATTGATTACTTACTGATTTCCTTTCGTCGGCCGGTAATTTTATTTTTAGTTAGCATAGAAATTAGAATCCTTTACGAAATGAAAAGGACGAAAGGGACTTGACTTAAGACTCCTTCTAGATGATTTTCGAAAAAAAAATCTTAGTAGTCTTTTATAATTTATCTTTATG
>NC_087206.1:70262913-70274974 GCF_015104395.2 Macrobrachium nipponense | reverse complement strand
CTTAATCGAGGTGTTATTGTTACTTAGTTCTAGCCTGATGTTAAAATAATAACTCATTTCCATGCCATATGTCCACAACGTTTTCTATATGATATTGCACAACCATATCTGAACTCCACAATATTTCTCAATATTTGCATAGGCAAAGAAAAACCAGTTCCAGACCAATAATCGTTAAATACACTTCCCTCGCAAATAACCATGGAAGATCGGTCGGCAAGATAAAAACCTGAATATCCTAAATCCCAAAGCAGAGCCACTTCCGGTGCAAGAAGATGAAATAACCACCATCGCAAGGAACACAGCGACTTACCAGACTCATATCTCTGAGTTTTCATTTTCCAAAATCTCGAATGGCCGATGGTTCTCAGCTGATGTAAACGTAATATTTGTCTATAATATAAATGTGATTAATGGTTGCAGGTCCACATTTTCAGCTGCCGTCACTTGACTGAAGATGAACCAAGTACAAGGTTCGAAAGCTTTTAATATCCATTAAAGATCACATACTCACATGCTATATTATTGTGGACCTGCAACCATTGTCATCATTTTCGACACGGAAAACTGTGCCCGCAATGTCATTAATTTTAATTGGTTCTGGCATCAAAAGGAGAATGTTGACCGACAGTTATTTCAGGGTATCAGTCAAAACAAACAACCAATCAATCCGGTGGGAAAGATAGTCTACACTACATGATGTATTTCATAATGCTTCATCACATTTACCAGCATTGGGAGTAGAAACCATGTTAATGTAGGGGTTAAGGTTAACTGAAAGCCTTTCAGAGGAAATGTCTGGTATATTTTTTGGTCGTAATGATTGACTGGCATTCAGTAAGCATTTTCATCATAGAATTTTCGAAACCAATCAGTAATATCTCTTTAATAAACTGTGCAGAACTGTAGGTAATCACTTGAAAGGAGACGAAGTAGTGTAGCAACATGAACAGCCACCTACCCGTGATTATGAGGTAGAAAAAAAGTCCTCAAAATGCCATGATTATGAGGTAGAAACGAAAAAAAAGTCCTCAAAATGGTTGTTGATCTAAAGCAACGGCCACAGAGATGGGTTTTGGAAACAAATAACTCGAATGTGTAGCGCAAAAAAATAAAGTCCATCATAAATAACCAAAAAACACAAATACTACACAACATACACAAAATGTATCTTGGCACGAATATTATCGTACATCATTCATCTTGGGCATTTGGGTTGGCACTACTGAACGATAATATCCGGTGACTTTCGGTACCACTTCGATATTGTGCTTGTTCCTCACTTGCTTTTTTTTTGTGGGGGGGGGGCGGGAGGGGAGGCTGGCGAAGGGGGGCTTCTTATCTCTCTTGGGGAAAGATTCCCTGACACTGATCACACATGGGCACCAGGCTGCCTAGAGTTTCCTCTCTCAATATTTCCCACCGAATCTTGCATCTCCTTGAGAGTACGAGTGGGAGGAGGAGGAGGAGGAGGAGCAGGAAGGGAGGAGGAGGAGGAGGAGGAGGAGGAGGAGGAGGAGGATTAGAGGAAGAGGAGGAAGAGTAGGAGGAAGGAAGGAGGAGGAGTAGGAGAAGGAGAAGGAGAAGGAGGAGAAGGAGGAGGAAGAGGTCACGGGAGCCCGCACAAAGTCTGGGAAAATATGTGAGAGGCTCTTTTTTTTCATCGGCCATCTTTATCTAGGTCGTAAAGTTCTTTTTATCGCCTCCTGTTTCGAGTTTCCTGCGACATAGGTAAGGATAAATACATTTCCCGCTGAATAACATTATTCAAATTTCTCCTTGATCAACGTAGGGGTTTTTTAGAAGCATTTTTCTTTCCTCCTTGGAAGACTCTATGAGGAAAGGGGGCTGATTACGTGAGAAGTTTATAGTTACATACATATGCTATGGAATTTATCATTAAAAGCTATTCAGCTATTAAAACTATAGCTATTTTAAATCCTTCGTGAATTACAGAATCTACCATTAAATCTAAAATGATAAAAATAACAAGTACCGTATTGTAATCTACAGGATTTCTAAATAAAATCACCTTTGAATTTTAATGGTTAATAATCCAAATAGCCTTTTAAGATTCAACGACTTTAAAGTGATACTTAATTAAAACTTTAGCTCCCTATATTTCAAAACCAATGTTAAATTTCTTTTATAATAATACCCCATATCTACCATTGAAGCTACAATTATGTACAGATAAATCTTTTATCCCTGAATAAACAGTTATAGGATTAAGCTTGGCAGCGAATGTCACTATTTGTTCACTCGGGGAGTAAGCCTACAAAATATTTTGTTGTTGTTGTTGTGGAAGGGGGTGTTAGGAAAACCTATAAAATGTCTGAAAAAGGTGTTTCACGTTGAGTTCAAGATACACGAATTTTAGGGTATGATATTTATGATGTTATTATTAGAATTAAAAATGTAAAAAAATAAATAATGTGCATATCAAACAGTACAGAAAAATATTTTTAATAAAGTATATCATATTTTTTTATTTTTCGTTGGTGAAACAACGGGCTTTCTGTCCATAGATTTTAGCAAGTTATAATTTATTTGGTGTACTGAATTTGGAGTCTATATTTCTGTTCAATTAGTTTGTGTATCCACTTATAACTGAGAATATACGAACGTGTTTAATTTGCGCCCTTTTTTATTTGATCCTTGTTGTTAGTATGACTAGTACTAAGCATGAGTATTAATTACGAAGACCACTTCACGTTAAGTTAGGAATATAATGTGCAACTTAGGTGTCAGTGTAAAATCACGCACGCGTCCCGAGTAAGCTGGAGATCGGACCATGCCTAGTTTCTTTTACTTCTAATTATTGTTGGAATACTTTGTGAAAAACAGCTTATTTTTCTATACGTCAATATTTTTGCAGCATGAACATTGAAATAAGTTACTTGGAGGTTACGAAGTACAGATGCAGTGAATGACATAAAAAAATCAGTTTATTGCTCTAAAGAGGACAGTGCACAAGACAGAATTCTATCACTTCTACATATTTTCTGGGTTTTCCTAAATATCTTCAAGTATCCAAAGCGGTACATTGTATAAAACCTGTTTATGAAAAGTCTTGGTAGGCAACAAAGTGTGAAGTGTTAAGTGAATGGAATCTTCCAAATTAGATTAAGCGACTACATGATAATTTTAATACAGGTATATATATATATATATATATAATATATATATAATATATATATATATATATATATATAGATATATATATATATACATTTATATATATATATATATATATATATATATATATATAATATATATATATATATGTATAGTATATCTATATATATATATATATATAGATATATTTATATATATACTATATATATAGTATATATAAAACAACAGCTCTATATCCAGAAATCCCTTCATTCCTCCTCTCGTGAGAAGTATCCAAACTCTTGATCTCCGGTTTATTGTTTATTAAAATCACCACGTTTATCCGTGGCCCTAAACCCTCCCACCCCCACCCCCCTACCCTTAACCCCTCCCTTCCCATGAGAAGTTGAGCTCTCCTCCTTCATCTAAGTATAAATTATTTCTTGGGAAGGAAAGAAGATGAAGAAGAGAGAGAGAAAAAAAGAGAGCAGATTCACACACACATGACCCCGAAGATCACCATTTAGCCAATCCGGGGGATCAACATATATGCGCCTTTCATTAACACTTTCTCTGAAAAGGGGAAAGAATTTCTTATGCCGTCCATTTGGCCGAGATGATCTCTTTAGGGGGCGGGGTAGCGGGGGGGGGGGGGTGGGGGGGTGGGGGGAAATAAAAAGTTCGCCCCTAAGAGGAAGAAATATTTCCCCAAGCAATAGTAGGAAATGGTTCTGGCGGAATGAGGAACTGGGGAGGAATAAATCCGGGGATTAGAAAGGGAAGGACAGGCGGCAGGATTGGTGTTCCTTCAACCTCCTTCATCAGAGGAATCTCGCGAATCAAATTATTTATATTTCGAGACACTTATCTATTTACTTATGTTCGCTTATGTATTGGCACTTATTGGTGATGTACGGGCGTAATGTATGTAGAAAGTAAATAAATAAATAAATTAAATATATATATATATATATATATATATATATATATATATATATATATATATATATATATATATATATATATATGTATATATATCAATTTCATTCTTCTGTTAAAACAGGTTATGTCTCAAGTATAAAAGCCAATTTAAACACTCTCTGTCTTAAAGCTAAGGACTTTATTTCGGTGGACTTACTTTCACCTTTATGAGAGTGATATAAAAAATTTGAACCTTTTATACTTTATAAATATATATATATATATATATATATATATATATATATATATATATATATATATATATTAAAGAAGATCAAGGGCAGGAACACGAAGAGATTCACATTATCCTTTAATCCTACGTTTCGTGACAACATCGCCACATCTTCAGGGATTTTTCTACAAAATAAAGTATAAAATGTTAAAATAAAATAAAGAGCTGATCACAAGATCCAATAGTTGAAAAGTAAAAACAGTTTAATGGTAAAATTACAACTATCATACTTAAATTACATGCACACTTGATTAAAACAGACCAGAAATACCAAACAACTTACAAATGACGAGAAGAATATTTAAAAATTAAAGCTAAATTACACAAAGATAAAAGTAATAACAAATATCATAAAAAGTAAAAGTCATATATTCACAAAACCACAGCCAAAAACAGCTCAACACTTAACCAACCTTTCAGCATCAAAGATAAAAACACACTAAAAGTAAACAACGTCAAGAGGCACAAGGAATGACAGAATAATTAGGCTAAAAACAATGGGACAGCAGAGGAATGGTTGTTTAAAGTTGGAACTCGTAGTTTGATGTTCAGAGTTTCCAAAATCAACAGTTCGTTTGGGTTCCCTTGTTTGGCCAATAATTTTAAAATCTTCGTAATTGACTGTGGCTTTACATTTAAAAGTATGCTTCCTTATATAAGATGTTTCAGGGTTAGATAATTTACACCCAGTTCTGTAACTAACGCCCCGAAGGGAATCGGCCCTGACCCTGAGAAGACGTCGGGTAGATCCAACATATTTTCCCAGATTACATCTGGGACAAGTGTATTCATAAACGACACCCGACGCATCAAAGGCAGAGCCGATCCTTAAACATGAAGAGCGAGCCAATGGTTTTGGGATTTTTAGGTATAAGTTTTAGATTTACGGCTCCAAAATAAATATCTGTGCACAATCTTGGTAAACTCGTTACGAAAATTATTTCATTTAATAGATACGGGAAGCTGGCATAAAGAGGGAGCTTGGGGACCTTAAAAACTAATAGGCTGTTCAGAAACCCTTTTATTGAGTAATTTATTTAAAATTCTATAAAAGATCTTAGAAGGAAAGCATTATTAGAGAAGTACTGAGGAGAAAAGTAATTTCATTGTGGAAGAGTAGACAGGTAGAGGTAAGAGACAGGAGCACGATAAAAGTAAGGTATATATCGAGTTGAGTTTGAAATTGAGAAAACAGAAACTATAGAAGTTGGAACCGAGCCCGGTAAATGTTTTTCTTTCTGAAAATTGAGGTACTAAAACTTTCATTTTCCTTGGAGACCAAAATATCTAGGAAGGCTAATTTAGAATTATGTTCTTTTTCCATTGTAAAATTAATATTATTATGGTAATGGTATTAGCAAAATCTAGGAACCTGTCAGCATCGAAATCATGCTTGAACAAGATAAAAGTGTCGTCCACGTACGTGAGTAAAACAAAGGGCGGAAGGCCAGGGGCATTCGTCCAGAATGCGCTCCTCCAGGGAGCACAGAATATATTCGCAAAGGTAGGACCAAGAGGAGACCCCATGGCCATCCCCTCAATTTGTTTAAAAAGCTGTCCATTAAAAACAAATGCCGTGTCCAGCACGGCCAATTCTAAAAGAGCTTTAAAATTCGAATAACTAAAATTACAGTAAACAGACTCAGGTTCGGGGAATAGCTTATCAAGAATAATGTTTATGGTCTCTCTTACAGGTACGTTGGTAAATAGTGACTCGACATCAAAAAACTAGTCATGAATAAGTCAGAGTCCTGGGGTAAAATACGTTCTTTAAATTGTTTCAGAATTTTTAAGAGTTATACTGGTTTAGTGGTCAGCGGTTCCAACAGAGGGACGAGAAATTTTGCCAGTTGGTAATTAGGTGTGTTGTAAGAGGCCAAGATAGGGCGAAGAGGAACATTATCTTTATGTATCTTTGGTAAACCATAAAGAATTCCGTAAGATGAACCACTAGAAAATAAATCTTGGAACACTTTTTCATCAATGATGTTGTCACGAAACGTAGGATTAAAGGATAATGTGAATCTCTTCGTGTTCCTGCCCTTGATCTTCTTTAACATGTGAATAAACGCCCTGTACGTCTGGACTGTGTCGTGTGTAGCTGGGTTGCACTGGATGTTCTACAAATAATTCTACAATGGAGCTGAATTATGCTTTTTTCGTTCTCCTTTTTATTTTCCGTTTACGCTCAAGAGGACACAATAAATTTCAGCAGTTCGTAAGGAATCGCTATGGCCTTGGAGTTCTCCAAAAATGTCGGAAATTGGAAAAAATATGTATGAAAAAAGAAAAAGTAAGTCTGGACCTTGAGTTCCTGCAATATTGTTCAATTAATGAAATTGTTCCAAATTTTGTTAAATTTAAAGTTTATAAAAAATCATTTATATCACTCACAGTTTTATTCTGACACAATTAGTTTTATTTACTAAACTACGAAATTAGCTGTAAACAAAAAGACACTGAACGCCTTAACAAGCAATTCAATAGTTTTCGCCACCAAGTTCTCGAATCGTTCTCTTTTATTGATAAGATTGTTTTTACTCAGCTTTTTAATAACAGTATTAAAATTTTTATTAATACTACACAACGGAGACACCATAGAAAATTGGCAAACCTTGGAATTATTTTTCTACCAAAATTTCATAGTTGTTATAAAAACTGTTTTTAACTTTCGAAATATGTATTGTCTAAACGAGAAGAATTCCTTTTGTCATTTGGGTTAGATTTTTGCTTACCAAATTTTAAACCTAACTACTGTCAGTTTTTTCTGCCCCTTGAAGTGTTATTTCAACGTTTAAAAAATCTCAATTTGTGTAGTGACCTTAGCCGCCTACAGAGTGAGTTAATGGTTTTGTCCCAAAATGCTTTCTCAAAACTTAAAACAAACTGGGCTCCCTTTTTTAAAAAAGAGTGATTTGGAAATCCTCAAGTCCCTTTCTAAACGTGATGACATTATTCATTGTTAGGCCGGATAAGGGAGGGAGGGGGAACGGTAATATTGGATAAAAGTAACTATAACAACAAAATGACTAATATTTTAAGCGATCGTACCAGGTGTTCCAGAAAATAGGTGTGCCTAGTTATCAAAGCATATTCAAAGTTGAGGATAAAATCAATAGATTTCTCAGAACCTTGAAAAATGACAATATCATTGATGAAAAAGTGTTCCAAGATTTATTTTCTAGTGGTTCATCTTACGGAATTCTTTATGGTTTACCAAAGATACATAAAGATAATGTTCCTCTTCGCCCTATCTTGGCCTCTTACAACACACCTAATTACCAACTGGCAAATTTCTCGTCCCCTCTGTTGGAACCGCTGACCACTAACCAGTATACTCTTAAAAATTCTGAACAATTTAAAGAACGTATTTTACCCAGGACTCTGACTTATTCATGAACTATTTTGATGTCGAGTCACTATTTACCAACGTACCTGTAAGAGAGCCATAAAAACATTATTCTTGATAAGCTATTCCCCGAACCTGAGTCTGTTTACTGTAATTTTAGTTATTCGAATTTTAAAGCTCTTTTAGAATTGGCCGTGCTGGACACGGCATTTGTTTTTAATGGACAGCTTTTTAAACAAATTGAGGGGATGGCCATGGGGTCTCCTCTTGGTCCTACCTTTGCGAATATATTCATGTGCTCCCTGGAGGAGCGCATTCTGGACGAATGCCCCCTGGCCTTCCCGCCCTTTGTTTTACTCACGCTACGTGGACGACACTTTTATCTTGTTCAAGCATGATTTCGATGCTGACAGGTTCCTAGATTTTGCTAATAAGACCATAATAATATTAATTTTACAATGGAAAAAGAACATAATTCTAAATTAGCCTTCCATAGATATTTTGGTCTCCAAGGAAAATGAAAGTTTTAGTACCTCAATTTTCAGAAAGAAAACATTTACCGGGCTCGGTTCCAACTTCTATAGTTTCTGTTTTCTCAATTTCAAACTCAACTCGATATATACCTTACTTTATCGTGCTCTGTCTCTTACCTCTACCTGTCTCTCTTCCACAATGCAAATTACTTTACCTCCTGCCAGTACTTCTCTAATAATTGCTTTCCTTCTAAGATCTTTTATAGAATTTTAAATAAATTACTCAATAAAAGGGTTTCTGAACAGCCTATTAGTTTTAAGGTCCCCAAGCTCCCTCTTTATGCCAGCTTCCCGTATCTATTAAATGATAATTTTCGTAACGAGTTTACCAAGATTGTGCACAGATATTTTGGAGCCGTAAATCTAAAACTTATACCTAAAAATCCCAAGACCATTGGCTCGCTCTTCATGTTTAAGGATCGGCTCTGCCCTTTGATGAGTCGGGTGTCGTTTATGAATACACTTGTCCCAGATGTAATCTGGGAAAATATGTTGGATCTACCCGACGTCTTCTCAGGGTCAGGGCCGATTCCCATCGGGGCGTTAGTTACAGAACTGGGTGTAAATTATCTAACCCTGAAACATCTTATATAAGGAAGCATACTTTTAAATGTAAAGCCACAGTCAATTACGAAGATTTTAAAATTATGGCCAAACAAGGAACCCAACGAACTGTTGATTTTGGAAACTCTGAACATCAACTACGAGTTCCAACTTTAAACAACCATTCCTCTGCTGTCCCATTGTTTTTAGCCTAATTATTCTGTCATTCCTTGTGCCTCTTGACGTTGTTTACTTTTAGTGTGTTTTTATCTTTGATGCTGAAAGGTTTGGTTAAGTGTTGAGCTGTTTTTGGCTGTGGTTTTGTGAATATATGACTTTTATTTTTATGATATTTGTTATTACTTTTATCTTTGTGTAATTTAGCTTTAATTTTTAAATATTCTTCTCGTCATTTGTAAGTTGTTTGGTATTTCTGGTCGTTTTAATCAAGTGTGCATGTAATTTAAGTATGATAGTTTGTAATTTTCACCATTAAACTGTTTTACTTTTTCAACTATTGGATCTTGTGATCAGCTCGTTATTTTATTGTTAATTAACATTTTATAACTTTATTTTGTAGAAAAATCCCTGAAGAGTGTGGCGATGTTGTCACGAAACGTAGGATTAAAGGATAATGTGAATCTCTTCGTGTTCCTGCCCTGATCTTCTTTAACATGTGAATAAACGCCCTGTACGTCTGGACTGTGTCGTATATATATATATATATATATATATATATATATATATATATATATATATATATATATATATATATATATATATAATATGTTATACGATCACAAGTAACACGTGAAGATTGTATATCAAGAGCCAGCAGGAAAAATGAAAAACAGCAGTACCTAGCGCTTTCGTGATTTAAATTTTCGGTTTTTAGGAAACCTACAAATGTATGTTCTTACATTCACTTTTACTCCAATCACCATTTGAAAGTTAAACTCTCTGTATTCTCTTCCATGTTTTAAGAGCTTTAAGAATTTGTTGTCCTGAATTTTTAGAAGACGAGATTACCAAGATTTATGATATTGCTTTTAAATTGAAGTATCCGGCATTTTAGTTGATGTTGCTTAAGAAAGGCTAAGACATTTTATGCAGTAGACCATGTACAGGCTTTCGACCCTAGTAATTTGCTTGTTTTACCCTTTTTGACAAACAGGTTTCTTTCTTTGCCAAAAATGTTTAAAGTTTTTAATGTTACGTTGTTTTGTTTTTAGTAAACACTAAGTCTGTAAGAACAATTTTAATAAGGAACTCTCCAAATTTACAAACGGGTTGCATTTACGAAATTCCATGCAGAGATTGTGATAAAAAAATATATTGGTCAAAGTGGCAAACTACTGGCATCAAGATTTAAATCAACATAAATATTGTGTACGTGTAGGAAGTACATCGAGTGCTCTCTTTTTACATAGAATAATTTTAATCACGCAATTAATTGAACAATTCAAAGGTAAATTTTTATTTTGTAGAGACATTATTAAAAGAAATATTATAGAATCTAGTATAATAAAATATAAGTCATGTAGTGTTTTTAATATTAGCAACGGACAATATAAACTAGATAACTGGCTTACGAAATGTATTGTTGACAACTTCGTAACTATGTAATTGACTGCTTAGTAGTTCCATTTCCATTTGTTGTTGTCCTTTAAGTGTAATTCTAGGCTGTGGACCATTTACTTCTTGACTAGGCTGTTTGATTGTTCTGTATTTTACTTTTTTGTTTTTATGTTTTACCTTTGATATTTCGAAGCTATTTTTCATTCTTTTATATATTGTACCCTGATGAGGTGTGTCAAGAATACACGAAAGCGCTAGGTACTGCTGTTTTTCATTTTTCCTGCTGGCTCTTGATATATATATAAATATATATATATATATAATATATATATAATATATATATATATATATATATATAATATATATATATATATATATATATATATATATATATATATATATATATATATTTATATATATATATTTATATATATATGCAATTTCTACATGAAATACCCAGGAAATTTTGGAGACCTCTCCACTGCTGGATACGCACTCAATTCCCATCAGAACTATTTGTATGACTAAATGAACCACCTCTCTAATTACAGTGCTAATGAGGTAAAAGTGACTGACTGCAAGATACTGTTATCTGTGAATAAAATGAGTTCATCAAACGATGCAATTAAAGCTAATTTTCCTTTGATATAATTACAGATGTAGTGGTGCATCATTATTATTATCGGTAAATAATTGTTAATCCCTCACCATCGGATGTGACAAACGTTTTTATAAAGTGCACTCGACAAATCTGCCTATCTTTATGGGTAGTGATTTATAATTCAGGAATGTTAAAGAACTCTTAATTCGTATTAACGCATAGAGTGGTTGCATTTCATAAGAAACTGTAATCGAAAAAGACCCAATTCTATTTAATAATTAAATCTACTATTTTTTATGTTACAAATTCATATTTACTATTTTCATGAATACACAACAGCACTCGTCCAGCAAGATAATTAATCAACAAAATTTAGCTATAGGACAAAATTCGACGTTAGATGTCAGAACAACACCACATGTACGGAATTTGCAGTTTCTTTGGGCTGCAATCGTATTACCGTAATATTGGGGCGTAGGACATAGTCTGGGATTTGGTTAATGGAACCGGGTTAGGTTAGTTTCATTAGAAAAGAAAAAGCCAGACAGTGGTTCTTTTGCATAAGGAGACTCTCAAAACGACATCTATCTTCCAGTGGGCGGGGTTAGTGGGGAGGGTAGCGGATTCTAATATGATAAAAAATATGAAAAGTAATTTACATCTGCAATTTGTTAAATAAAATCAAAACTACTGCGGTTAGTGGGCTGCAATTTTTTACGATTGATGATTGGAGTGTGGACGATCAACATGCCCATTTGCAGCCCTCTAGCCTCAGTAGTTTTGAAAATCTGAGGGCGGACCGACAAAGAAAGCCGGGACAGAAAACTGAAAGTGTTCTTAAAACTCACCCGGATTGGTAGAAATGCTGTCTGAGGTATGCAGTTAGAAAAAACCAGGGTGCCTTTCTCATTACAGAATCTGTTGTCACCAAGTTTACTGAGGCCTCCCTTCAAAATAATGTAATATCTCTCTTTCAAAGGGGAGAATTTCAATGGGGCTGTGAACTGAGGGACCCATGACAACTCTCGCCATCAAAATGCAGTTAAAAAAATATATTACTGAATTTAATTCGTAAAAGAAAAATTCTGTACGTTTAACCTAATTGGTGGATGGCTGGTTTAATCTGA
>NC_087206.1:70252913-70257913 GCF_015104395.2 Macrobrachium nipponense | reverse complement strand
CACAGACGAACGTGCAGGTTTAATTAAATGATGGCACATCTTGCAAAACAAGATATTTGCCACTGAAGGCGTTTTACATTCGAGTTAATTAAGCGGGAAATGTTATTCCGGGAACATGGCGTCATTTAAATGCACCTAGTGTTGCTTGCTTCGTGTTAAATCTAAAATTACGATCTCCAGGTGTATAATAACAGGCAAAACTTCGCGAATGAAAACTTACATAAAAAAAACAAATGCAATTTCGACAAGAAAGTGTAAATCAAAGGGCAATATCTTCCTCATTTTAGAAACAACACCATTATTTTTCATCTTTCATTTTGGGAATTCCATGTTTTTTTTAGAGAAAGAAAGAGGGTAATGGCCTCTCCTGTTCTTATTAATTGCATATGATGTATTTTCGCTTACTCGGGCAGTAAGCCTACAAACTACTTTGTTGTTGTTGGTGGGGGGGGGGGCTCTGAAAGCCTGAAAAAGTCTGAAATAGATGTTTCACTTTGAGTTAAAGATACAGGAATCTTAGGATAGATATTCAGGATTTATTTATTAGAATGAAAATGTAAGAAATAAATAATGTGCATGTTAAACAGTACAGAAAAATTATTCCTGATAAAATATAGCGTATTTATTTTAGTTTTCATTGGTGAAACAACGGCTATTTGACCGTAGATTTTAGCACACGCTCCGAATATAACGAAATAGTTGTCTGTGTACGAAGAAAGCAACTGACATTATTCAGTCGTCTTCCAATTGTTTAACAACGAGGAAAACAATATAGACCGTTTCGGGGAAACTAACCCGGAAAACTAGCCTGGAAAACTTTTCCAGTCCCTAACAATGGTCCCCTATTTTTCTACCGTGTTCCTGTTTTTGAACTACAGTGTCAGTCAGCCTCTCCTCTCTCCTTTTTATCTGGTAAGTGTGACTAAATAATGGACACTTTATTGATGCCAAGTTTTATCTCAAACTATTTTATTTATAACTTTAAATGTGCGCCTTATATTTCTGTCAATTTTCTTTTGCTTATTCTGCCATTTAAGAAAAAAAATAAAAAAGATATAAGACTGATAAGGATGTGTTACACTGAAATATTATCATACATGTGTCAGGAAGTGATACGAAATTTATGGGGTATCTTCTTTCGGCTCAAATGGTTACACTATGAGGTAAAACAAAAACTGTTGTATGGTTTAAAAAATGAAATGCACACACACACACACACACACACATGTGATTTACGTGTTTAGTATCCCAAACCATAATGTCAACTTACAGCTTTCCCTGAATGTATGGATAGGTGATGTACCCTGAGAATCTGCTAATCTCACGAGATATCATTTTAAGAAAACATCAATAAAGGCAGTCCTTCATATAAGCAAGAATATACAACTCACTCGTTAATCCAACTGGTCGCAAACCTAGATAAGAGTTTATTTCGGTCATTCTGGCATATGCGCAAGAATGATGGTCAAGTTTAGGTAGTATATTGAAGCCGAAATTAATCCACTCTCACGACAGGGACGCATACATATCGACTAGAACTCGCACTGACCACAATGTGCCTTCAGGAACAAAAACCAAAGCTTTACTTGATTGGTCTTTAGTTATATGAACATGTAAATATCATTTTATAAAATTTGATCGATATATATAACATATATATGTGTGTGTTTTTTAATATAATCTCATCGACCTTAGTATATATATCTTCCATCAGCGTCAATCTTAAAAAGTCTGCTACAAGCGGCTACGAAAATAATTTTTTGTGGGGTGGCGGGGCGCGGGACGTGTTTAGGGGATGAACTCGTTCAGTTGAAAAAGAATAAAATCAGTAAACACTATGATATAAAAGAAACAACGTAAGGTATTCCCTTTTTAGCTCCTTCTATTCCATTTTCATCTCAAAGATTTTTTAATCTTGGCTTAGCGACTTCATTTGTTTCTTTCGCAGAACTGACATTACCACAAAAATTGTTGTTCTGCTTTTCTTTGTCTGAAGCTGGGAGTACGAAGAAGCTAATCATCACCCTAATCCTGCCCTGATGATTATTTTTCTAATTACGAAACGTTCATTTCTCCATAATTTTTCCAACTTGCTTCCTTTGCATTTCTCAAGATGCTCATGTCCCGCATGAAGACCACACGGGAAATTAATTCCATGGAAATTCTAAGATTTATTCTTTAGAAACATGCCAGGGACAATAGTGAGAGATAAAACACAATAAACCAACCAGTTATTTACAAAGAGACAGATCGCAAACGTTGCTAAAGGATAATCACGTGTGATTGCTGTTATGGCAAAATGAAGAATACTGCGGTTAGCTGTCGGTTTTCTAATCCCAGTAGCAATTTTCCAGATGAGCTGAAATGTTTCTCGAAATAGAGAGCCAACTGTCAAGTGGATTACTAGGTATTGGCTCAACAATGAAGGCGCCAAAATATTTATGCACAATGCTGGTCATTTCTGTCATAAAAGAGTTATCATGTATTTACTTGAGACTCAGGCATAAAAAGAAAGCTTGTTATTATCATAAGCAGTTTTGGCATTCCTGGAAAACACTTAATGAAAAGAAAGTTAGTTGGTCATTCTCTTAACTTTTCAGCAATGCATGCGGTGCAAGAACTGACTACTGATTTGAAAGGGGTGCATACAATGAAAAAGGGTAAAGAACCAATGACATAGACCGTCACAGGCGTCACCATTCGTAATGGACGCTCACTATCTAACAGTGAGCAGTCAATAATACGCGAACATGCCAAAAATGTAAAAGTTTATTTAAGTATGACGATTTTATTATTCTGGGCCAAAAATCCAGCCCAATTGAATAAGTATGACGATTTTATTATTCTGGGATAAACCTCCAGCCCAAATGAGTACGACGGATTTTATTAGTTCTGGGCGTCAAAACTCCAGCCCAAAGGAAGTTATTACTTCATCTCGAGTTTTCATTTCATTAAACAACTTGTTCTGCAGTTGAGAGCCCAGCCCTCTTCCACTCCCATATGCCTTTCTTAACATAATGTCTTAATAAATATACTTTTGTTTTTTTTATTTATTTTGATTGTAGGTTGTGACTCCAGTTTTAGCAGTCATAAATCAGTGAATCGACCCCTGCGCTCCGAAGATACTTCATAACTTATGTCAATTTCTTTATATTTTATTTAGTCAACTTGTGTGTATGTCTTTCTTTTTTGCATGTGTAATTTTATGTGGTTCTTTAATATACTAACTGTTTTTTAGTCAACTTGTGATTTTATTTTCTATGTATTTTATGTATTTTCTATGTAATTTTATGTATATATGCATTTTTAAAATCTAAAATGTAATTTCTTAAAAAAAAAAAAAAAAAACAACTCACCAATTTACGCTTTACGATGAATTGAACAGAACTGAATCTGAAATGCGACGAAATAGACTGTACTGTGTCACCCTATTTGTGCCTGCTCTTACTCCTTGTACACACACGCACACACACATTATATATATATATATATATATATATATATATATATATATATATATATATATATAATATATATATATATATATATATATAAATATATATATATATATATTATTATATAACAGATTCAAACAATTGTACCAAATGTTAATTATAAAGATAAAAATCAATAACATGGTTATCAGTATATAAATATACCTCTATCACTGCCATGGAAATTATGTGCAAATCACACGAGACGGGTGGGCACACACACACACAACACCACACACACACACACACACACACACACACACACATTTATATATATATATATATATATATATATATATATATATATATATATATATATATATATATATATATGGGTGTGCGATTTGTAGTCAGGTATGTACATAAAATGTGTACAAAACGATATAGCAATTTAAATTTGTGCTACACTGTCGTATTTTGAATCGCTTCGCATCAGAAAGACTCGCATAACCTGATGAGTCACTCCCCTCATGAAGAAGCTGATGAGGAAAAATGATTGACAGCTATATATATCCTGCTATCCGGGGAAATCGTTCTTATCTGAGTGAGTTCACCAGACTCTTGCAATTAAAGGTAGTTTTCCTCCGATAATTGCAGATCAGTTGCAGGATTATTATCGGTAATTGCTAATGATTATACAAATGGTTTGATACACTTTTGATCGAGTCATCGAAGGACAATTGCCCTTCCAGAGGGAATGATTTGTGATTAATGAGAGTTCGAAGGATTAAATCATTATTAAACTTGCATAGAATAAGTATTTTCATTTATTGTTTTATTTATAGAGAATTAAGACTCCAAAACTTAGCGTCCATCCCTATTTACTTTTCAATTTACTATTTTTTTATCCAAAATCGAAATTCTGGTTTGACAAATGATCCTTTCAAATAAAAAATAGGAAATAGATGATTCTCTATGGAAAACAAGGCCCGATCCGACCTCCAGCTTAATCGAGACGCGAGCTAAAATCTATGGTCAAATAGCACTTTGCTTCACCAACGGAAATTAAAATAAATACGCTATATATTGATAGAAATAATTTTTTCTGTAATGGTTAACATGCACATTATCTAGTTTTTTACCTTTTCATTCTAATAAATAAATCATAAATATCCTATTTTAAAATTCTTGTATCTTGAACTCAACGCGAAACACCTTTTTCAGACCATTTTAGGCTCTTCCATAGGGCTTTCCTACCCCCCAACAAGAACAACAACAACAAAGTATTTAGCAGGCTTACTGCCCGAGTAAGCGGAAAAAAACTTGACGGTTTAAAACCTCATGTCCCCTTACAGACTCAGTTTCGATTCCCTACGAGGCTAAATCATAATAAAACTGGATGAATTATGAAGACCTTTGAACGATTGACACTAAACCAGACGATGTTATTTGTTTGTTTGTATGTTGTTTTTACGTTGCATGGAACCATTGGTGATTCAGCAAAGGGACCAACGGCTCTACGTGACTTCCGAACCACGTCGAGAGTGAACTTCTATCACCAGAAAT
>NC_087206.1:70227913-70245413 GCF_015104395.2 Macrobrachium nipponense | reverse complement strand
TATATATATGTATATATATATCTATATATAATATATATATATATATATAGCTATATATATATATATATATATACTATATATATATTTTATATATATATATATATATATATATGATATATAATATATATATATATATATATAGTATATATATATCTATATATATATATATATATATATATATATCATACATATATATATATATATATATATATATATATATATATATCCTATATATATATATACATATTATATATACATGTGTGAGTGTATGTGTACATGTATCATATTCATATAAATCGCCGAGTAATTTAAGTAAGTTCTTCAGCTAATTCCCAATCAGTTCGTATTAGAATTATTTATGTAATTAAATTCATCTTTTCTAATTAGAGTGCTGAGGAGAAGAAGAAAAATGAGTGAATGCAATGCTGTTTTGGCATTTGTGAAACCCATTATCACCAGAATTAGTTCAGCAGACAATGAAGTTAAAGCTACTTTTCTTTCGGTAATTACATTTCAGACTGGTACATTATTATCTGTAATTACTAATGATTACAGATGGCTGTTTAAAAAAAATAGTAAATGGATAACAATTGCCATCCTGGAAAAGAGACGGTTCCTAATTTAATGAGTGTCGTGGATATTCCAATACAGATCGCTAAAATGAACATCCAGTGCTATTAATATACAACTATACACAAAGGAAGGGGCAGACTGGTTCTATTCTTGATGATCAAGAGGATTCAAGACTCGAAATTTAACTTCTAATCTATTTTACTTTTTCTCAAGTCTTATACTTCTGCCTACTGTCTATGTGGTAGGCAGATGAATACCCTCATCAAAGAGAGTTACAATACCTTCGTCGAAGAGAGTTACAAGGAATTACAAGGATTAGGATGTCACAAAAGACTTGTTAGTCCATCCTTTAGAGGAGACATCGTGTGCTCACTTATCTCAAGGAGCAAGTTTTACTTTTCATTCACAGCACCCTAATGATTTTGTTTAGAGAGAGAGAGAGAGAGAGAGAGAGAGAGAGAGAGAGAGAGAGAGAGAGAGAGAGAAAATGTTATGTGAAGAGAGTACAAACATATAATTTGCTGGAAAATACAAAAATTGATAACAACAGTATGTGAGCAAGATTGGCCAAGAGAAACACATGTATATAACAAAAACAACAGAGAATTTACAATGTCAATAGTGTGACGTCACACAAAAATTAAATCATCTCTACTTAGAGAAAAATCGGCGGGAGACGGAACAGTTGAACTTTACTAAATAATTTAATAAATAAGCTTTCAAAGAAAATAATTAAACTTGAATATCTAGGTAGGTTGTTAGCCTTTTTGCCAAAAGAAAGATTATAATAGAGGAAAAAGACCTAAACAAACATTATAATACAAGAAAGAGGACAAAAGAAAGTTTATAATAGAGGAAGAACAAATAAATAAATTTATAAATACAAGAAAGAGGCCAAAAGAAAATTTAATAATAGGGGAAAGAAAAATGGCCCTAAAGAAAATATTTATAATACAAGAAAGAAGGCCAAAAGCAAAGATTATAATAGAGGAAAGGAGGCATAAAGAAATATTATGATACAAGAAAGAGGACAAAAGAAAGATTATAATAGAGGAAAGAGGCATAAAGAAATATTATAATGAAGGAAGGAGGCCAAAAGAAAGTTTATAATAGAGGAAAGAGACCTATAGAAATATTATAATACAAGAAAGAGTAAAAAGAAAGATTATAATAGAGGGAAGAGACCTAAAGAAATATTATAATACAAGAAAGAGGCCAAAAGAAAGATTATAATAGAGGAAAGAGACCTATTGAAATATTTATAAAAATACACACCCAGAAAGCCAAAGAAAAATATTATTATATAGCAGGAAAGAGACCTAAAGAAATATTATAATACAAGAAAGAGGCCAAAAGAAAGTTTATAATAGAGGAAAGAGACCTAAAAAAATATTATAATACAAGAAAGAGTCCAAAAGAAAGATTATAATAGAGGAAAGAGACCTAAAGAAATATTATAATACAAGAAAGAGGCCAAAAGAAAGTTTATAATAGAGGAAAGAGACCTAAAGAAATATTAAAAATTAAAATAATAAGGAAGAGGCCAAAAGAAAGATTATAATAAAGGAAAGAGACCTAAAGAAATATTATAATATAAGAAAGAGGCCAAAAAAAGTTTATAATAGAGGAAAGAGACCTAAAGAAATATTATAATACAAGAAAGAGTCCAAAAGAAAGATTATAATAGAGGAAAGAGACCTAAAGAAATATTATAATACAAGAAAGAGTCCAAAAGAAAGATTATAATAGAGGAAAGAGACCTAAAGAAATATTATAATACAAGAAAGAGTCCAAAAGAAAGATTATAATAGAGGAAAGAGGCCTAAAGAAATATTATAATACAAGAAAGAGTCGAAAAGAAAGATTATAATAGAGGAAAGAGACATAAAGAAATATTATAATGCAAGAAAGAGTCCAAAAGAAAGATTATAATAGAGGAAAAAGACCTAAAGAAATATTATAATATAATAAAGAGGCCAAAAGAAAAGATTATAATATAGGAAAAAGACCTAAAGAAATATTATAATACAAGAAAGAGGACAAAAGAAAGATTATAATAGAGGAAAGAGACCTAAAGAAATATTATAATATAAGAAAGAGTCCAAAAGAAAGATTATAATAGAGGAAAGAGACCTAAAGAAATATTATAATACAAGAAAGAGGAAAAAAGAAAGATTATAATAGAGGAAAGAGACAAGAAAGATATTATATAGAAGAAAGAGAAAGAATTATTATAGAAAGCCAGAAAGAGACCTAAAGAAATATTATAATATAAGGAAGAGGACAAAAGAAAGTTTATAATAGAGGAAAGAGACCTAAAGAAATATTATGATAGAAAGAGACCATATTAAAGATTTATAATAGAGGAAAAAAAGACCTAAAGAAATATTATAAATATAATAAAGAGGCCAAAAGAAAGATTATAATAAGGAAAGAGACCTAAGGAAATATTATAATACAATAAAGAGGTCAAAAAAATGATTTTTAATAGAGGAAAGAGACCTAAAGAAATATTATAATATAAGAAAGAGACAAAAAAAGATTATAATAGAGGAAAGAGACCTAAAGAAATATTATAATACAAGAAAGAGGCCAAAAGAAAGATTATAATAAGGAAAAAGACCTAAAAAAATATTATAATAAAAGAAAGGAGTTCGATTAAGAAGGATAATTAATAAGAAAGAAAGAAGCCAAAAAATCAAGAAATTGTTTTTAATGTCAATAAGCTGCCAAAAGGAATTTATAATGTAGGAGAGAGGCCTCTAAAGAAATTATTAAATCAAACAAGAAAATTCTAAAAGAAATGAAATTATAATAGAGGCAAAGAGACTAAAGAAATTATTATAATACAAGAAAGAAGCCCAAGAGAAAGATTCTAAAAGAGGAAAGAGACCTAAGAAATTTTTAAATAATACAAGAAAGAAAGCCAAACGAAATAATTATAATATCGGAAGAAAGACCCTCAAAGAAATATTTATACCAATACAAGAAAGAGCCAAGACGTAAGTTTATATAGAGGAAAGAACCTAAAAAGAAATATTATAATACCAAGAAAGCAGGCCAAAGAATAAATTATTTAATAACAGGAATGAGACCTAAAGAAATATTATAATACAAGAGAGGGCCAAGAGTCAAAGTTTTAAATAATTCGAGGAAGAGACCTAAAGCAAATATTATAATACAAGAAAAAGTGCCAAAGAAGATTATTATAATACAGGAAAGGCAGACCTAAATCGAAATATTAGTAATACAAGAAAGCGGCCAAAGTGAAAGTTTATAATAGAGGAAAGAGACCTAAAAAAATATTATAATATAAGAAAGAAGTCCAAAAAGATAATTATAATACAGGAAAGAGACCTAAAGAAATTATTTATAATACAGGAAAGAGGCCAAGAGTAAGTTTATAATAGAGGGAAAGCCGACCTAAAGAAATTTATTAAATACAAGAAAGAACAAAGAAATATTATAATACCAAAAGAATGAGAGACCTTTAAAGAAATAATTAAATGGCAAAACAGGAAAGGCCCAAATAGAAAGTTTAAATAGAGGAAAGTGTCCTAAAGAAATATTATAATAAAAGGAAGATTCCAAAAGAAAGATTATAATAAAGGAAAGAGACCTAAAGAAATATTATAATATAAGAAAGAGGAGAAACGTTTAAAGTTAATAGGGGTGGGAAAGAGACCTAAAGAAATATTATTAATACAACAAAGAGGCCAAAAGAACATCATAATAAAGGAAAGAGACCTAAAGAAATATTATAATACAAAAAAGAGGCCAAAAGAAAGATCATAATAAAGGAAAGAGACCTAAAGAAATATTATAATATAAGAAAGAGGCCAAAAAAAAGTTTATAATAGAGGAAAGAGTCCAAAAGAAATATTATAATACAAGAAAGAGGACAAAACCAAGATTATAATAGAGGAAAGAGGCATAAAGAAATATTATAATACAAGAAAGAGTCCAAAAGAAAGATTATAATAGAGGAAAGAGACCTAAAGAAATATTATAATACAAGAAAAGAGTCCAAAAGAAAGCTTATAATAGAGGAAAGAGACCTAAAGAAATATTATAATGCAAGAAAGAAGACAAAAGAAAGATTATAATAGAGGAAAGAGACCTAAAGAAAATTTATAATATAAGAAGGAGGCCAAAAGAAAGTTTATAATAGAGGAAAGAGACCTCAAGAAATATTATAATAGAAGAAAGAGTCCAAAAGAAAAGAGGATATAGAGGAAAGAGTAAGCTAAAGAAATTTATTATAATACATTAAAGAGTGGAAAAGAAAAGATTATAAATAGAGGAAAAGAGTCCGTAAGGAAAATATTTGTTAATACAAGAAAGGAGTCCAAAAGGAAAAAGATTATAATAGAGGAAAAAAGGCCTAAAGAAATATTATAATACAAGAAAGAGCCCAAAAGAAAGTTTATAAAAGAGGACAGAGACATAAAGAAATATTATAATACAAGGAAGAGGCCAGAAGAAAGATTATAATAGAGGAAAGAGACCTAAAGAAATATTATAATACAAGAAAGAGGACAAAAAAAAGATTATAATAGAGGAAACAGACACCTAAAGAAATATTATAATACAAGGAAGAGGCCAAAAGAAAGTTTATAAAAGAGGAAAGAGACCTAAAGAAATATTATAATACAAGAAAGAGCCCAAAAGAAAGATTATAATAAAGGAAAGAGACCTAAAGAAATATTATAATACAAGAAAGAAGACAAAAGAAAGATTATATAAGAGAAAAGAGACCTAAAGAAATATTATAATATAAGAAAGAGGCCAAAAGAAAGTTTATAATAGAGGAAAGAGACCTAAAGAAATATTATATAATACGAAAAACTCCAAAAGAAGATTATAAGAGGAAAAGACCTAAAGAAATATTATAATACAAGAAAGAGGCCAAAAAGAAAGTTATAATAGTGAAAGAGTACCTAAAGAAATATTCATATGAAATATTATAAACAAGAAAGAGGAAAAAAGAAAGATTATAATAGAGGAAAGAGACCTAAAGAAATATTATGATACAAGAAAGGGGATAAAAGAAAGATTATAATAGAGGAAAAAGACTGAAAAAATTATTATAATACAAGAAAGAGGCCAAAAGAAAGTTTATAATAGAGGAAAGAGACATAAAGAAATATTATAATACAAGAAAGAAGACAAAAGAAAGATTATAATAGAGGAAAAAGACCTAAAGAAATATTATAATACAAGAAAGAAGAAAAAAGTAAGATTATAATAGAGGAAAGAGACCTAAAAAAAGATTATTTATAATAATAGAATGAGGACAAAAGAAAAGTTTTATAATAGAGGAAAGAGACCTAAAGAAATATTCACAAATAAAAGTGAGTCCAAAAAGAAATAATTCTAGGAAAAATAAAATCTTAAATAAATATTATAATACAACTAAAGAGGAGGTAAAAAGAAAGTTTATAAATAGAGGAAAGAGGACCTAAGAAAGAACTTATTAATACAATAAAAAGAGGACAAAACAAAGAATAGTTTCTTATCAAGTTGAAGGGATATAGACCTTAAAGAAAACATTATAAATACAGGAAAGAGTCCAAAAGAAAGTTTGTAGCAATACAGGACAGAGGCCTAAAAGAAAATATTATTCAATAACAAGAAAGAAGACAAAAGAAAGATTATAATAGAAGAAAGAGACCTAAAGAAATATCAAAATATAAGAAAGAGGCCAAAAGAAAGTTTATAATAGAGGACAGAGACCTAAAGAAATATTATAATACAAGAAAGAGTCCAAAAGAAAGATTATAATTGAGGAAAGTAGACCCTAAAGGAAATTTGTAAAAAAATAAAATAATAAGAAGAGTCCAAAAGAAACGTATTAAATGAGGAAGGAAAAAGACCTAAAGAAATATTAAATAATACAATGAAAGAGGCAAAAGAAAGTTTCTATTAGAGGCAAAGAGGACCTAAAGAAATATTATTAAATACCAGGCAAAGAGTCCCAAAAGAAAAAGTTTATAATCGAGGAATGGAGACCTCTAAACAGAAATATTTATAATACAAGAAAGAAAGCAAAAAAGTAAAAAATTAATTATAACTAGAGGAAAAAAACAAAGACCTAAAGAAAAACAAATTAAAATATAAGAAAGAAGTCCCAAAAGAAATATTATAAAAGAGTAAAAAGACCTAAATAAATATTACAATAGAAGAAAAGAGTCCAAAAGAAAAGTTTATTAATCGATGGAAATGAGACCTAAAGCTAAAATTTATAATACAACGAAAGCGGACAAAAGAAAGACTTAATAATAGAGGAAACGATACTTAAAGAAAATATTATAAATAATAAGGAAAGGAAGGAAAAGAAAAAAAGTTTATAACTATAGGGAAAGAGACCTAAAGAAATAATATAAATACGGGAAAGAGGCCAAAAAGAGAGTTTTAATAACATAGGAAAGGAAATAGACCCTAAAGAAAATATGATAATACAAGAAACAGTAAGACAAAAAGAAAAAGATTTAAAATTAAAAAGAGGAAAGAGACTTAAACAGAAATATTATTAAATATAAGTGAGGAGGAGGTTAAAAAGAAAGTTTATAAATAGAGGAAAGAGACACAAAGAAAATATTGATAATACAATAGGAAAAAGGAATACAAAAGAAAAACGATTATAATATAGGAAAAAGGACCTAAAGAAATAATTCATCAATACAAGAAAGAGGACAAAACAGAAAAAGCTTCTATTTTAATTAGAGGAAAGAGACCTTAAAAGAAATATTATAATACCAAGAAAGAGGACAAAAGAAAGCGTTATAATAGAAGGAAAGAGGTACATAAAGAAAATTATTAATAATAATAACGAAAGAAGAACAAAAGAACGATTAATAATAGAGGAAAAAACAGAACCTAAAGGGAAATATTATAATACCAAGAAAGCAATGGACAAAAGAAAGATTATAAATAATGGAAATGAGACCTAAAGTAAATATTATCAATATAAGGAAAGAGGCCGAAAAAAAACGTTTTCTAAATTAATAGAGGAAAGAAACCTAAAGAAATTATTATAAAATACAAGAAACGGTGGCCAAAAGAAAGTTTATAATCAGGAGGAATGAGACCTAAATAAACAATCTTACAATGCAAGAAAGAGATACTAAAAGAAAAAGATTATAATAGAGGAAAAGAAAACCTAAATTAAATATTATAATACATGGAAAGAGATCCAAAAATAAAGAAATTTTAATAAACTTAAAGGAATGAGACCCATAAAGAAATATAATAATACAAGGAAAGGAAGAAAAAAGTAAGATTATAATAGAGGAAAAGAGGCCTAAAGAAATATGTAATATAAGAAAGAGTCCAAAAGCAAAGATTAATAAAGAGGAAAAAGACCTAAATAAATATTATAATAAAGAAGAAAGAATAGTCCAAAAGAAACAGTTTATAATACGAGGAAAGCTACCTAAAGAAATTATTATAATATCAAGAAAAGGAGGTCCAAAATAAGATTATAAAAAGAGGGAAAAAAGACCTAAATAACTATTTAATAATAGAATAAAGAGTCCAAAAAGAAAGTTTTGTTAATAAATAGAGGAAATAAAGAGTCCCAAAGAAACTATTATATTACAAAAAGAAAGTGGCCAAAAGAAAAAGATTAAATAATAGGAAAGAAAACTATGGCATAAAGAAAATATTATAATATTAAGAAAAGAATGGCAAAAAAACAAAAAAAAGTTTTATAAGTAAGGAAAAAAAGGAAAAAAAATCTAAATAAAATATTATAACTACAAGAAAGAGTCCAAAAGAAATAAAGATTATAATAGAGGAAAAAGAAGACCCAAAAAAAAATATTATAATTACAATAAAGAGGCCAAAAAGAAAGGATTATAAGTAGAGGAAATAGGCATAAACAGAAATATTATGATACAATAAATAATCCAAAAAGATTAGATTATAATAGAGGAAAGGGAGACCTAAAGAAAACAATATTATAACTATAAAGAAAGAGGATAAGAAAAGAAAGGTTTTATAATACAGGTAAAAATAGACATAAAGAAATATTAATAATCAAGAAAGAAAACCAAAGAACGAAAGATTATAATAGAGGAAAAAGACCTAAAGAAATATTATAATACAAGAAAGAAAGACCAAAAGAAATAATTATAATAGGAGGTAAACGAAGACCTAAAGAAATAATTATTAAATACAAGAAAGAGGCCAAAAGAAAGATTATAATAAAGGAAATAGACGCTTAAAGAAGTATTATAACTATAAGGAAAGAGGCCCGGCCAAAACAAAGTTTATATTAGAGGAAAAAGAGAACCAAAAGAAAATATTATATTATAATAAAGAACTCCAAAAGAAAAGAGTAATAATAGAGGAAAAACAAGACCTAAACAAAATTCTTAATATACAAGAAAGAGGCCAAAGAGAAAGTTTTATAATATATGGAAAAGTGACATAAATAAACTTATTTAATGCAAAGGAAAGAGTCCAAAATGAAATATTATAATTGAGGAAAGCGTAACCTAAAAAGAAATAGTTATAAATATAAGAAAGAGTCCAAAATGAAAGATTATAATAGAGGAAAAACAAGACCTAAAAGAAATATTATAATCAAGGAAGAAATAGTCCACCAAAGAAAGATTATAATTTAGGAAAGAGGACCTAAAAGAAAATCGTTACAATGCAAGAAAGAGGACAAAAGAAAGATTATAATAGCTGGAAAGATACCCTAAAGGAAATATTATAAATAACACTGGAAACGAGTACAAAAAAAGAAATTTTATAATAGAGGAATGAGACCTAAAGAAAATCTTATAATACCAAGAAAGAAGAAAAAAAGTAAGATTATAATAGAGGAAAGCGAACCTAAAGAAATTTCTGATAAAATAATAAGGAAAGAGTCCAAAAGAAAGATTATAAACGAAGCGGAAAAACAAGACCTAAATAAATATTGTAACTTAATAAGAAAGAAAGTCCAAAAGTCCCCCAAAAAAAAGTTTATAACTACAAGAGGAAAAGAGACCTAAAGGAAAATATTATAATACAAGAAAGTAGGACAAAACAAGAAAGACTATTAACTAGAGGAAAGATACTTAAATCAAATATTATAATCTACGGGGAACGAGGACAAAACAGAAGGCTTTATAATAGAGGAAAGAGACCATAAAGAAATTTATAATACTGAACAAGAAAAGAATACAAAAGAAAAAGTTTATAATATGAGGAAAGAGACCTAAATAAAGAAATATTATAAAACAATAAAGGTCCAAGATCCAAAAGAAATGATTAAATAAAAAGAGGAAAAGAGACCTAAAAAAAATCTTGATAATACAAGAAAGAGGCCAAAAAGAAACAAGATTCTAATAGAGGAAAGAGGCATTAACTGAAAATATTTATGCAATACAAGAAAGAGTCCAAAAGATAGATTATAATAGAGGAAAAAGATCTAAAGAAATATTATAATATAAGAAAGAGGACAAAAGAAAGTTTATAATAGAGGTAAGAGACCTAAAGAAATATTATAATATAAGAAAGAGGACAAAAGAAAGTTTATAACTAGAGGTAAGAGACCTTAAAGAAACATATTATAATAATAATAAGAAAGGAGACCCAAAAGAAAGATTATAAATAGAGGAAAGAGACCTAAAAGGAAATTTAATTTTAATAATACAAGAAAAGAGTCCAAAAGAAAGTTTAAAATAAATAGAGGGAAAAAGACCTAAAATAAATATTTAATAATACAAGAAAACAGGAGGACAAAATAAGTTTTTCTTGATAGAGGAAAGAGAAGCCTTAAAATATATTAATTATAATATAAGAAAGAGGCCAAAAGAAAGATTATAATAAAGGAAAAAGACCTAAAGAAATAATATAATACAAGCAAGAGTCCAAAAGAAAGTTTATAATAGAGGAAATAGACCTAAAGAAATATTATAATATAATAAAGAGGACAAAAAGTTTATAAAAGAGGAAAGAGGCCTAAAGAAATATTATAATACAAGCAAGAGGCCAAAAGAAAGTTTATAATAGAGGAAAGAGGCCACAAAAAATAATATAATGCAAGAAAGAGGCTGAAAGAAGGTTTTTAATAGAAGGAAAAGACCACAAGAAATATTATAATACAAGAAAGAGGCTAAAATGAAGATTATACTTGAGGAAAGAGGTAAGAGACAAAACTAGGTTTTACTGGCTTTTAATATTACGAAATTTCTAACAAGCTAACAGATCAATAATGATGTCTTTCCAATCGTGCAATTTGATCACTAAATACATCCAAATCCGCCAATTGAAAAAGATTTATATGCGTTAGTAACTCAAAGACGTTAAAACGTAATTTTTCGAGAAGTTTATTTAATACTGAAAAATAAACCATTTTTCTTTCATGCCAAAACTATAAACGCTATAACTTTAAACATGGAGGCAGATGGTGGCGTAAGATGAAGCTGACCTTTGCAAGGTAGGATTTAAAAAAAAAAAAAAAAAAAAAACAATCCACTTATCCAACAGCGACAAGAGATTCAACATTCTCGGATATTCTGGATTTATGAAGCAAAAAACTCTTGGAGGTTTCGACACTAATGCAATAGATTTTTCACCGTAAATCACGTTTTCGTTTAGGAAAAATGATATGAGGTTTGATGCCGGAAGAAGAAGAAGAAAAAGAAGAAGAAGCGTAGGGGTTCGAAGTTAGTGGTTCTCTTGCTATCAATGTAAAAATATTTTTTGTTTTCCATTTCGACAAGCGCTAATTATTGGTGCTGTTGCTTTCAAGATAATACGAACTTAGCACTTACCCATTAGCATTCCTTGCATTTAATAAATCATTGTACAAAATAATCCAAATCGTACATTTGAAAAAAAAAAAAAAAAAAAAAAATTAGCCGATTTAATTTTAAGAGACAAACAAGGACAAAGTCACTACTCAGGTTGGAAGAGACTATTCCAAACTAATACAAAATTTTTCCTGCTATTCTTGCAAAATTTGCCCAACGACAAACCGCCATACAGGTGAGAGGTGTGTTACCTGACTTGAGTGATATCCAATTTTGCACAGCTAAAAAAAAAAAAAAAAAAAAAAAAAAAAAAAAAAAAAAAAAAAAAAAAAAAAAAATCTACCTCCTTAACCTTAACCAGCCTCAGTGCGACATTGACATTCCGGTACCTTTTTGAAAATATTATATTGTTCTTGCATAAAACTAGGATCCAATATTTTCTTGCATTTTTTTTTTCCTTCCGAATAATCACGGGATTTTTTTTTTGTTGTTTGAACGATTTTTGCAATTTATTTGTTTTTTGTTTGGTTTTTGTTTATTCTTTGCCTTTCCTCTTCGAAGAGTAATCCATCCACTGAAGAAAATAAAAAAGAAAGTAAATCTGTGAGCAGAAGGATGATTCTTCTTGACTCCAAGTCTCCCTTATCCCTGTTTTTTTTTTTTAACTATCCATCCGAAAAAAAACTCCGTAAATGGACACCAATATCCTCTTGATTATGCCACTTGCTTATCGTTCTCTGTTATATAAAAAAAACTAATTACATATCCCAATCTTCAAAATGAAAAAAAAACGACATGAAATGAATATCATCCGCATAGAACACGTCATGCTTCAGACACGTTCTTAAAATAAATGATTATTTCATATCATGTCGGTTTGCAAGGCACGTTCATTATATATAATTATTAGAGGTATGGAACAGAATTAAATGTCGGTTTGCGTGTTTTGCCTATTTTATGAGTCTTTTTCTCAGCCTAGTCTCCGGTGTTTTAATACGAGCTCTCAAATTAAGAGATGCTAATTAGGCTAAAAAATATATTCAAACCTCTCAATCAAGATCCTCGCTAACCAGGATCTATATTGTTAGTCACAGCCGCTCTCATGGTCACGCAAATATGGCATTAATCAATAGCTTCTCGGTCTTTTCTATCAAATTGCACTCCTCAGTCTGAGGAACTTTATATCAAAAGTAATGAAGTGGCAACTGTTATGTCAACAGAAAACGAGAGTTATGTGATTTATTTATAAAACTCGCGATCATCATTTTAAGCTCGAATCTAAAACTTGACTTTTACAACTGTGCACGTTTGAGTATACGTACGTATACAAACATACAATCATAAATTTAAGTGTCCTAAGTGTGGGTGTCGTGCACGTTTGAGTATACGTACGTATACATACATACAATCATAAATTTAAGAGTGTTCTAAGTGTGGGTGTCTAATTGCTGGCTGGGAAACAGGATGTTTGTACAATTACAATTATTCCGCAGTTGAATAAGTTATTGCAGGAGAGAAATGTCGAATTGAGGAAATTGTTATCGACTCATTTCCAAGGGGAGGTTATTTTGGGATTCTCACTGGCCTTGAAATGCCTTTCACTATAAATTCTGAATATACATTGTTATTAAATCACAGACATGGCTGTCTGGTGAATCATTTCTTCCTCAGCACCACTTCTGAAAAAAAAATAAACATTTCACTTGTACTTAACCTAACTGTGAACGGTGGACAGAGCCTACAAAATTCTATAAATACGTATTGGAAAACTGGAACTAATGAAGGAATTATCATATTACCATTTTGTTCAAATTATGTTCTAAAAGTGAATACGGAGAGCGGTTTTTGGGTCTACCTCTATTTGTATGCATATTAGTTAAGCGGATGACCAAGAATTAATGCCGAAAAAATGTTGGCCTGTGAAAATCTGGAATTACCACGTGCGTAAATGCAAGCTGAAAATAAATTAATAAAACAAATAGAATCTGGATACGTCGCTCAAATAGAACATTACAACAACATTTTCATTTTTATTATGAGAAAAAATATAATCTCCAACGTAATGGCCCTATTAAAGCATATATACTCCGAATATTTATGTTGCAAATAAATTTGAAAGTAAGGCTATGTTTTCGTTACCGGATGTCATAGACGAGGAATTAGGATGTTCTGAAAAGTTTATTTGCATAATTACCGAACTGATCAAATGTTTTAGGGACAGTTTACACAAGAGTTTTTTTTTATCTATTTATTATTTTTTTTTTGGGGGGGTTGGGGGGGGCGGGGGCGGGGGACGACCCCACTCGTTTGATAATTCCTCGTGGTGTATGTTCGGTAATAACATTACGCTAATACTATTAACTGTTTAATAGGGGATTGGATGGATGACGACCAATATGCATATACATATTTCTACAGTCTCAGTTACAGATAACCATGGAAAATAATGTACGTGTGTCTGTATATATATATATATATATATATATATATATATATATATATATATATATATATATATATATATATATATATATATATATATATTTAAAGTATAAAAGAGCTATTAAAAACACCCTCCTCTTAAAGGGTTTTGTTTTAATGGGCAATTTTTATTTACTTGATAAACGTATCCTGTTTTAACAAAATAAATTTATTTACATTATATATATGTATATATATATATATATATGTATATATATATATATATATATATATATATATTAATATAATTTATATATATATATATATTTATATATATATAGACACACATATATATATGACAGGTTTTACCTCCTCCGTGCCTTTTGTGTACTATCATTGATTTCCTACAATACGACGCATCAGCCATGCAATCATTTTAAACCAGGTAAAACAACTGCCGTTAAATGCATACAGCATAAATAAGAGAAAACAATAAATTATGGAGGCGGGTGAGCTAGAGAGATGTAAATCCCGACATCATATTGGTGTCCAGTGAAGTTATAATAAGATTTACTCTTGAACGTAGGATCTGGGACACCTTTGATGGTGTTTGAAGAAGAAAAAAAAAGAGAATTTACTGATTTCATCAAAATTACAAATTCAATTCGATTCCCACCCAAAACATTGTCATATTACCTTTTCTTGAAAAATGCCCAATAACGACACAAAATATGAGGGTGAATTATCACACACATTTTAGAATTAATTATATGATCCCTCCCTTTGATCAAAAGTGTAAACGAATACCAGTATTTATCGGCCATGTAATCTGCATTCGCTGAATTTACATAAGTGGGCAAACGATTTTTTTTTATACAAATATTTATGTTTGTAACTCGCTAAAAGCTATCGTGCGGAAAAAAAAAATTACATTCACGTTACACGGCTACAGACCAGCCTTATAACAATATCTATACGTGGTTGCAGACCAGACTTTCCTCAATATCTATCAACGCTTTCAGACCAGACTTTCCTCAATATCTATCCACGGTTACAGACCAAACTTTCCTCAATATCTATCAACGCTTTCAGACCAGACTTTCCTCAATATCTATCCACGGTTACAGACCAGACTTTCCTCAATATCTATCCACGGTTACAGACCAAACTTTCCTCAATATCTATCAACGCTTTCAGACCAGACTTTCCTCAATATCTATCCACGGTTACAGACCAAACTTTCCTCAATATCTATCCACGGTTGCAGACCAAACTTTCCTCAATATCTATCCCACGTTTACAGACCAACTTTCCTCAATATCTATCAACGCTTTCAGACCAGACTTTCCTCAATATCTATCCACGGTTACAGACCAAACTTTCCTCAATATCTATCCACGGTTGCAGACCAAACTTTCCTCAATATCTATCCACGGTTACAGACCAAACTTTCCTCAATATCTATCCACGGTTGCAGACCAAACTTTCCTCAATATCTATCCACGGTTACAGACCAAACTTTCCTCAATATCTATCCACGGTTACGAACCAAACTTTCCTCAACTTCTATCAACGCTTGCAGACCAAATTATCCTCATATCTATCCACCGGTTACAAGACCAAACTTTTTCCTCAATATCTATCCACCGGTTGCAGACCAAACTTTCCTCAATATCTATCCACGGTTGCAGACCAAACTTTCCTCAATATCTATCCACGGTTGCAGACCAGACTTTCCTCAATATCTATCCAAGGTTGCAGACCAAACTTTCCTCAATATCTATCCAAGGTTGCAGACCAAACTTTCCTCAATATCTATCCACGGTTTTACAGACGAAACCTTTTCCTCAATAATCTAATCCACGGTTACAGACCAAACTTTCCTCAAATACTATCACGCTTGCAGACCAAACTTTCCTCAATATCTATCAACGCTTGCAGACCAGACTTTCCTCAATATCTATCAACGCTTGCAGACCAAACTATCCTCAATATCTATCCACGTTAACCAGACCAGACTGTTCCTCAATATCTACCACGGTTACAGACCAAACCTTTCCTCAATAATCTATCCATGTTACAAACCAAACTTCCTCAATATCTATCCAAGGTTGCAGACCAAACTTTCCTCAATATCTATCCAAGTTTCAAACCAGACTTTCCTCCAATATCTATCCACGGTTACAGACCAAACTTTCCTCAATATCTATCACGTTACAGACCAAACTTTCCTCAAATATCTATCCACGGTTACAGACCAGACTTTCCTCAAATATCTATCCATGGTTACAGACCAGACTTTCCTCAATATCTATCCAAGGTTGCAGACCAAACTTTCCTCAATATCTATCCAAGGTTGCAGACCAAACTTTCCTCAATATCTATCCAAGGTTGCAGACCAAACTTTCCTCAATATCTATCCAAGGTTGCAGACCAAACTTTCCTCAAATCTATCACGGTTACAGACCAAACTTTCCTCAATATCTTATCCCGGGTTACCAGACCAGACTTTTCTTTCCTCAATATCTATCCAGGGTTTACAGACCAAACTTTCCCCAACATCATATCCATGGTTACAAACCAAACTTTCTCAATATCTATCCAAGGTTGCAGACCAAACTTTCCCTCAATATCTATCCAAGGTTTGCAGACCCAAACTTTCCTCAATACTATCCACGGTTACAGACCAAACTTTCCTCAATATCCTATCCACGGTACAGACCAAACTTTTCCTCAGTATCTATCAAACGCTTGCAGACCAAACTATCCTCAATATCTATCCACGGTTTGCAGACCAGACTTTCCTCAATATCTATCGACGGTTGCAGACCAGAGCTTTTCCTAAATTCTATTCATGGGTTTACAAACCAAACTTTCCTCAATATCCTAATCCAAAGTTGCAGACCAAACTTTCCCAATATCTATCCACGTTACAGACCAAACTTTCCCTCAATATCTATCCACGGTTGCAGACCAGAACTTTCCCTCAAATCTAAATCAACGCTTTGCAGAACCAAACTATCCTCCAATATCTCTCCACGGTTACAAAAAAGACCAAACTTTCCTCAATATCTATCCACGGTTTACAGACCAAAACTTTCCTCAATATCTAATCCATGGTTTTACAAACCAAACTTTCCTCCAATATCTATCCACGGTTGCCAAGACCAAACTTTCCTCAATATCTATCCAAGGTTGCAGCTAAACTTTCCTCAATATCTATCCAAGGTTGCAGTCCAAACTTTCCTCAATATCTATCCAATGTTGCGACCAAACTATCCTCAATATCTATCCCGTTACAGACCAAACCTTTCCTCAATATCCTACCATGTTTACAAACCAAACTTTCCTCAATATCTAATTCCAAAAGGTTGGCAGACCAAACTTTCCTCATATCTATCCCAAGGTTTGCGACCAAACTTTCCTCATATCTATCCAATGTTGCGACCAAACTTTCCTCATATCTATCCAAGGTTTTTGCAGACCAAACTATCCTCATTCTACCGCGGTTACAGACCAAACTTTCCTCTATCTTCCAGGTTGCAAGACCAAACATCCTCATCTCTATCCCAAGGGTTTGCGACCAACCTTTCCCCTAATCTAACCAAGGTTGCCGGACCAAACTTTCCTCAATATGATCCAAGTTGCCAGACCCAAACCTTTTCCTCAATTCTATCCAACGGTTGCAGACCAAACTATCCTTTCAATATCTATCCACGGTTACGGACCAAACTTTCCTCAATATCTATCCACGA
>NC_087206.1:70222224-70227413 GCF_015104395.2 Macrobrachium nipponense | reverse complement strand
GAACCTAATTTCTTGGAGATTTGACTTCTCAGTAAGCATTGTAACTAAATTTCATGTGCTGACGAAATGAATCAAGTAAATAATGCGCCGAAGTTTTTTCGGCGCAATCGAGTTTTCTGTACGATCATGGCTAAAATTAACCTTAAATAAAATAAAAACTACCGAGGCTAGACGGCTGCAATTTGGTGTTTGATGGTTGGGGGTTGGATGATCAACATACTAATCTGCAGCCCTCTAGCCTCAGTAGTGCTTAAGATCTCAGGGCGGACAGAGAAAGTGCGGACGGACAGACAAAGCCATCTCGTTAGTTTTCTTCTACGGAAAAATTAAAAGCATGGGGGCAGAATTTTGATTTATTAGGACATCAACTTATGGAGTTTTACCCTGTGGATTTCTGCATTATGAGTATATATAGTAGATTTGTGTCAGGGCATAATCGGTTTTGGTATGTTAATTTTAGATTAAGCCAACTTTGCCAGCACGACCTCTTACTCTGAGGTAGATTATTATTATTATTATTATTACTATTATTCTTATTATATTATTTTTTATTATTATTATATATATATATATATTATATATATATATATATATATATATATTATTTACATATATATTTACATATATATATATATAGATATATATATATATATATATATATATATATATTACATATGTATGAATATATTTTATATTTTTATATATATATATATATATATATATATATATATATATATATATATATATATATATATATAAAGAAAAAAAGAGAGAGAGAGTGTTTTTGCCCGCTGAGCTATTGATAAAATACAGAAAGACTGGTATTCTACAATGGCCCTCAAGAGAAAAATAAACTTCACCAAGTAAAATTGTGGTTAAATAAAAAAATAAAAAAAAAGGAAAATCCTACTGGATCACGTAGGACTTAGAAGTATTGACAAATATTGCAGCCGTATGTCAAACATTTTATCATGACCGAGTATGTCGGAAGATGTCACGTGACGTCAGTATTTGAAGCTACAGGGTTGAATTCGTACCACCCAAAAAATCTGACACAGTTGGAGCGTATATCCCACAATCGCCTAATTCCAATGTAGGGCAATTTCCTGGAATGCTGGAGTCCTTGACGTGAGGGATTTATCTTTTATTTACGTCCTTGCAATTGGTTTCACCGGAAATGAATTGTACCCATCACAATAAACATATTGTAAACATATCGCGTGACAGTGATGTTGTTAGTTAGCCATACAACGTCACATGAAGAACTTCTACCCTTTCGACTGAGTTTCCTTTTTATTGTTCCGTGCTGCCCCAATTTGTAATAAGCTATATATATAAATGTCAAAGTTCGCGCGGATAACATGCAATAGTGCTGAAGATGGAAATGTAAGGTGAAGGGGACACGCCGACCCGAATTTTCATTAAGAGTGGTCAGCCAGTAATAACATAAAGGCGTGATCAACAGAAATGTCAGGTGACATTTCGCTCGTCATGTGAGCCACCGAACAGGAATTGGGATATTTTTTTCCCCCCTTAGATTTGTCATGCTGTAAATCCGTCAGGTTTCTGATTCACTCCCGCCATAACTTGATTCTAAGAACGCGTTGTGCTGGGATTTTTTTTTTTATTTTTTTTTTTTTTTTTTTTTTTTTTTTTTTTTTGTTTTTTTTTTTTTTTTTTTTTTTTGTTTTTTTTTGCTGGGATTTTTTTTTTTTGGCTGGATTTTTTTTTTGCTGGGATTTTTTGTTTTTTTCTGGGATTTTTTTCCTGAGTATTTTTTTTGCTGGGATTTTTTTTTCTGGGATTTTTCTTGCTGGGAATTTTTTTTTGCTTGGATTTATTTATTATTTTTTTTTTTGCTGGGGGATTCCTTTTTTTTTTTTTTTTGGGGGGGATATATTATTTTTTCCTTTTCCCCCATCTCTTTCACTGGACATGTGTTGGGACTTGCAGATTTGTTACTGGCGTGGATAGAGATTATATCAATAGTTATGTTTGACATTTGTTCATAGCGTACAAGGACCGTAAATACTTACTCGGAATTAATTTTGACAAATTAGATTTAATCTTCCAAACAGACGCGTTTGTGCTCGACCATTTTATGAGCATATATACAGACGGGTCTAGTTTACCTCTTATATCACTACTGTTGTAAATCTGTGGGGTCGTTTATTTAGTTTAAGACTTTAGTGTTTTGTATATATAATATATATATATATATATATATATATATATATATATATATAATATAATATACACTATACATATATAGGGGGTGGATGTGCATGTATTTATAAATGATTTTTCCATCTTATACCTTTTCTCTTTTATAGTGGCTGGCAACAGCCAGGGGTATTAAAGGGGTATTAGCCGTGGGTTCCATTGATACCACAAAGTACAATCGTAAAACCATAGCCTTCGTCTGTGCAAATATAAGGAATATGTTGCCGTGGGGCACAAAGTTTTCTCTCCTAAGAGGCATATTAAGTACATAATACTGACGTTTAGAAAAGGAAAAGGATTGAAATATATAGAATATATATTTTTTCCCTCGGCTCATGGCATAATCAAACGCCCATTGAAGCGTCCATTAACTTAGTTAGGATATCCATTAACTATCAAAGGACCAGCTAAAAGCCTCGAGGTCTGTTTCCTTTTTGTTGTTACTCTCTCTGTCTCTCTCTCTCTCTCTCTCTGGAGGTGGATATATGGGCAATACACGAGCGGCTGTATTGATATCATGGTTTCGCTTTCTGAAAAGTTCCGATATCTTCAGGTTATATTTTTAGAGTGATTCACAGATGGTTTAAAGAACAAAATAAAAACTTCTTTTTGTTTGATATGATTGCGTTTAGATTTATGTGATCTGGAGACTTTAATAAAGACATATAACACTTAATTGCTTTTTATTCTAATTTTGATATTGCTATAACAGGCGCTTACACAATTTCAGTTGCGAATGAGATAATTTTTTTTCAGAGCTTGTATTTGGTACTCATCTACACTAACACAAGAGGTTTATGCAACATTCCTTGTCTCAGTAGCCATCGACATCAAATATATACAATCCTGATATATACAAATCATATACAATCCGCGCTGTTCGTGGCGACCAGTAAATGATATACGTTGGAAGTTAAGCTCGCACTCGAACTTCCATTGAGGTAAGTGAATTTATACGATATCCTTTAACCTCTTTCAGTCTCAGACAAGCTATGATGATCGATATTCGAAATTATGATTACTATAACATCTACGATTAAGTAGCGTCCATATCGTTTGGCTTATGATTTTCGGAATATTCCGAGGTACGCCATTCGTAAGATTCCAAATGGAATTTGAAGCCTGTGAGATGAACTATGTAATCTGGTGGCTATTTGTGACTGCAAGAAATGAACTTTATCAAGATTCACAAAAACTTTATTAATTGGATGACATGAAGATGGTGATGATAATGACAAGGTTGATGATAAAAGATGATGCTGATTTTGCAATTGATATTGAAGGATAGATTATTTTGCTTCTGTGTTGAACGAGTTGAAACGTTGTTAATTTTTATTTATTTATTTTTTTATCTGCTTCGTACAGCGGCTATCATGAGGCTATTTCTCTGTTTCTCAGTAATTTCTTCTTCGTCCGAAAAGATTGATTGTTTGTTCGTACCCTGGGAGCCAACACGTGAGAAAGAAGACTTCACACTATTTTTTAATGTTCGATGAGGGTACGCAAATTTGTACTTGATGCTCAGTTCATGAACCGTTCCATTTTTTTAATCGTGGCTGTTTATTTCTTTAGTGACAAATGCAGTTTTTGTTTATTTACATACACACACACACACACACACACACACACATATATATATATAATTATAATAATATATATATATATATATATAATATAATATAATATATTCTAATTATTATATATATATATATATACATCGAGCTACAATGTCTTTAATATCTAATTCGCTCTACCCATCGGGAATTAATATTATTTTTATATATGCTTAACCGAAGGGAAATTTTACACGATAATAGATTTGCCTGGTCCCAGGCGCGAACCCAAAAAGCCATTGAAATCCAGGACGTCAGTGCAAGCTTTTACCTACCCTCGTGCGGTGGTGGGGTAGGTAAAAGCTTCCACTGACGTCCTGGATTTGAATGGCTTCTTAGGTTCGCGCCTGGGACCAGGCAAACCTATTATCGTGTAAAAAATTCCCCTTCGGCTAAGCATTAAGGAACTAACGTATCACATTACCGTGATTCATTTAAATACATCGAGCTACAATGTCCTTTAATATCTAATTCGCTCTACCTCGAAATTAGTATTTTCACATATTAATTTCGAGGTAGATCGAATTAGATATTAAAGGACATTGTAGCTCGATGTATGTATATGAATCACGGTAATTTGATATGAGGTTTATATATATATATATATATATATAGATATATATATATATATATATATATATATATATATGTAATATATATATATATACGTATATATATATAAATATATATATATATATATATATATATATATATATATACATATGTATATAATTACGTACATATGTATATATACGTATATATATATATATATATATATTATATATATATATATATATATATAGTATATATATAATATATATATATATACCTATATATATATATATATATATATATATATATATATAATATATATATATATAAAATCATATCACATTACCGTGATTCATATACATACATCGAGCTACAATGTCCTTTAATATCGAATTCACTCTACCTCGAAATTAATATATGAAATATATTAATTTCGTGGTAGAGCGAATTAGATATTAAAGGACATTGTAGCTCGATCTATGTATATGAATCACGGTAATGTGATACGTTAGTTCCTTAATGCTTAGCCGAAGGGGAATTTTTTACACGATAATAGGTTTGCCTGGTCCCAGGCGCGAACCCAAGAAGCCATTCAAATCCAGGACGTCAGTGGAAGCTTTTACCTACCCCACCACCGCAAGGGTAGGTAAAAGCTTGCACTTGACGTCCTGGATTTTCAATGGCCTTTTGGGTTCGCGCCTGGGAACAGGCAAATCTATTATCGTGTAAAAAATTTCCCTTCGGTTAAGCATATATGAAAATATATTAATTCCGAGGTAGAGCGAATTAGATATTAAAGGA
>NC_087206.1:70204724-70212224 GCF_015104395.2 Macrobrachium nipponense | reverse complement strand
CATTATACGTTCTTTACAAGTACATATTTCAGGTCGTTAGTCTGAAGAAAAATGATTAACCTAGATCATTTAGTTCCAAAATATTTCGAAAATAGTTAATTTTCGAAATGAAATTACGCAAAATGCTAAATCTCTCTCTCTCTCTCTCGCTCTCTCTCTCTCTCTCTCTCTCTATATATATATATATATATATATATATATATATAATATATATATTATATATATATATATGTATATATATATTATATATATATATATATATGTGTGTGTGTATATATATATATAATATATTTATATTTATATATATATATATATATATATATATATATATATATATATATATATATATATATATATATATATAATATATATATATATATTAGAAGTCATTATGGTGTGTGGTAGATTAGTCATCGTTCTGAATCTAAAAGACTTTTTGTGGCACATGTTAGGTTAATCATTGTACTGGATTCTGGTTAATACATATCTTTTTAGATTTATTCCCGAATGTTATTGTTATAGTGGAAATATCACCATGAAGGGAATCACATAATAAACCCTAGAATTTCTTACTTCGTTATTATGATGCAGGGCCTCTCCTGTGTCTTACCTCTGTTCCTTGCACTTTTACATGCAATCATTAACCGATATATATAAAAGGCAGTCTATATATCTGTTCGTTATACACACCAAGACTACGAAACCTAGGGCTACCAAATTTTTGCGAGACTTCCTTCCTCCCCAGGACGGTTTTAGTTAAAATCCGAGATCTGATGGGCTGTTTCTAAGGGGGCCTTAATCCCTTTTTTATTTTTTATTTTTTACCTCTTCATTTTTTTAAACTTTCGGAGTTTACAGCAAACTCTTCGGATTTTTCACATAAACTTCTTTGGCTTGACAGGATCCCGGGTGATTACTTATTCTGAAAGTGGTTGCGTAATCCGCCCTGTAGGGGTTGTCGTCACGGACGGCATGCACCTTTTTATCCCGAGCAACAACGCCCGATACAGCAGCTAGTATAATATTTAGATTCTTGAAACTAAATGCAACCCTTTTCTTCCACATTGGACGGGGAGATCACTCCATTTTCGCCACTAAAATTTTTTTTACTCAATCTTACAATTAACATAAAAAAACAAATGGGTAATATGGAGAAAAACAAATTGTGAAAAGCATTCAAGGGTACCTAGGCTTGTTCTGAGAACTTGGAAGGTGAATAACTACTGGAAACAGGTAGCGTTTATTCATATTCACCTCCATAAGGATAACAACTCAAACCAAGTAGATTACTGACAACCAAGATTACTGAGAAAAAAATAAATAAATAGCCTCACCATCCGCATTGACAAGAATTAAGTTTGCTTAGGACGTATGTTCCACGGGTATAAAATACAGGTTTGGCTCATACTAACACATACGTTAATCCTTCTTCAAAACAGATAAAGGCATTTGAAACTTAAATGCGGCGATTTCATCGCGAAACCGTATTTTCTCATTTTCGCGAGCAAAAAAAAAAAAAAAAAATCATTCCATCTCATGCAAAAGCTTTTGTGTTGCGTTACTCACGACGCAGTTTCCTCTGAGAAATATGGTGTGTTTGCTAATGTCGTAATCCTCTTAGGATTCATAGAAAGCCCTTTGCGAGCGAGATTAGGCAACGCCAAGTTAATGCTTGGAATTTACGGCATTCAGAGATGACGCTTCTGAATCTACTGAGGCGGGAATTATCGGGTCAAGGAGTTTGGGAATAATCCCCTTAGCTCTTGAACCGCTCATCAAAAGCACCGGTAATCTGCGCGTGTGTGTGCATGAACACGAGAGAGAGAGAGAGAGAGAGAGAGAGAGAGAGAGAGAGTGGGGAGTACCAGGATTAATTCACGTCTTTGAATATACTATGCTATTTCCTGTGATGTTTAACATGTTTCGTGAGAAATGGTTGTCATCAAACTTATAGAAATGACTTATTTCAATGTACGAAATATTCATCTGTGATTTATGGCGTCAAACCAAGCACCGATTAAAGGGGTTGGACAGGAAAGTGAGATCGGGAAAATACAGGTGTAGAGCAAATATCAAAAGGGAAAACTAGGAGGAATCCCGAAAACCCCAAAGCTGAACAAATACGCAACAGTTAGAGGTGATGGACAGCAAGATTTTAATGAAAAAGAAAGTCGAAATAGATATAAAGCACAATAAATATCTAAACGATAGATGCAGCTATAGTAAATTCACATCAACAACGTGCATTTGATGTCTAGGCCAGTAGTCCCTTAGGAAGCTCCTGATTGGCTGTTGATAAGGCAATCACAGGGCTGGAAACTCTCAGTCTCTCTCGAGAGTTCATATAGGCAGGATGTATGTGTTCCACATCTTCTGAGGGATAATTTTGAAAGACGTATCCCTCAGGTGAGGTGAAACATAGATCCTGCCCCTGTAAACTCTTCAGAGAGACTGAGAGTTTCCAGTCCTGTGACTGGCTTATCAACAGCCAATCAGGAGCGTCCTAAGCGAATGACCTAGACATCAGATGCACGGGTGACGTGAATCTACTATAGCTCCTGAAGGGCCGCTGCTTAGCCCTTCTGTCATGCATACCAGTATACTACGCGAGGTACATTATTTAAAGCTTATTTATAAGTTTTTTTGATATCATGCACCAGGTCAAACCATAATACGAGTAGAAATTAACCAAGTTTACAAGAGAAGAAATTCTTTTGTTTATAGGTAAGGCTGAATTTTTTTACAAACAAGTCGATACCAGATGGGGGAATTTATAGATTACTGCAAAAATGTTTAAAATAATTATGATTAAAAACATTTTTAAGAAATATTTCTTTATCTATTTATTAATCGATAGAGAATAGTTCTTGAGAAAGCCTATTGAAAGGTATGAAGAGATAGAGCAACGGTTGGCAACAGCAATTAGCCCAGCTCTACAAGACATGTTAGAAAATAGTTATGAATATCCTGTGTGCACAAGGGATTGACAATATATATATATATATATAATATATATATATATATATATATATATATATATATATATATATCATATGTATATATGACAACAGCATAAATAATAGTAGTTTTCCCCCTAGAAAATATATAGCTATATATTCACACTAATGCCCTCAACTCAGTCTCTCTCTCTCTCTCTCGTCTCTCTCTCTCTCTCACACACGCACACACACACACACATATACACACAGTATAAATATATATATATATATATATATATATATATATATATATATATATATATATATATATATATATATATATATATATGACTGGTAAAAATGTTCGTTACAACAGAATTCCATCTAATAAAAGGAGCCCATAAAAACACCAAAATAGAAAGAGAAGTACCTATATTTCAGAGACTGCTGTCTCCCTCTTCAGGTAGATGAATAAGAAAAGTTTACAGTACAAAGGGTGTATTTATACCAAGAGGTTCCATCCACAGGCAAGCCAATTTAGGTCACCCCCCGCTGATAATATTCAGATCGTATCTGAAATCCATGCTCCTTTTGAGATGTCATTACTTGCCTCTCTTTTATTAAGGCCGATTCCATCATTTGACTTTTGTACCGGCAGTTGCTGCTATTAAATTACACGTGACAAATTGCAGTTTATTCTATGTTTATGTTCATTTATATGGTTGAAAATAGCTGAGTTCTGTTGTCCATACCTAACTGACCGTTGTGTTGTATTAATCTCTGGGGAAGTAATTTACCTGTAAATCCGATGTAAGATTGGTCATAGCCACGGCATGGGATTTGATAAACCCCAGTTTCATTGGGAGATGTCTTTTGTTGGACGTGAATCAGGGATTTGGCCAAGGTGTTTGGGTAAGTAAATGCAAAAGGGTTAGATTTTCCGAGGGTCTGAGTCACCTTCTTAATCGTTGTCCCAACAATAAAATAAAAATTCCACACCTGGACACGATTAAGAAGGTGACTCAGACCCTCAGAAAATCTAACCCTTTTGTCTTTACTTACCCAAACACCTTAGCCAAATCCCTGATTAACGTCCAACAAAAGACATCTAAAGAAACTGGGGTTTACCAAATCCCATGCAACGACTGTGACCAATCTTACATCGGATTTACAGGTAAATCACTTCCCTCCCAGAGGTTAATACAACACAAACGGTCAGTTAGGTATGGACAACAGAACTCAGCTATTTTCAACCATATAAATGAACATAACCATAGAATAAAGCTGCAATTTGTCACATGTAATTTATAGCAGCAACTGCCGGTACAAGAGTCAAATGATGGAATCGGCCTTAATAAAAGAGAGGCAGGTAATGAACATCTCAAAAGGAGCATGGATTTCAGATACGATCGAAAAGATTTTCATTCAACCAACGCTTAAGAAGATTAAAGGAAGATTATCAGTGGGGGGTGACCTAAATTGGCTTGCCTGTGGATGGAAGTCTTGGTATAAATAAACCCACGTTTTCTGTCATCTTTTCTTATTCATCTACCTGAAGAGGGAGACAGCAGTCTCTGAAATATAGTACTTTTCTCTCTATAGGTTTTGGTGTTTTTATGGGTCTCCTTTTTATTAGATATATATATATATATATATATATATATATAGTATATATAATATAATATATATATATATATAATATATATATAAATATATATAAAAATATATGTGTGTGTGTGTGTGTGTATATATATATCTATATATACACGACATCACATAGGTAATATATATTATATGTATATTTTTATATAATATATAATATATTATATATATATATATATATATATTTTATATATAATATATGTATTTATCTATATCATTGTGTGTGTATGTGTGTGTGTGTGTGTATGTGAGAGACAGACAGACAGACAGACAGACAGACAGACAGACAGATTGTGAGCATTAGTGGGAATACATAGCTATATATATTTTCGAGGGTGGAAAACTACATTTATTTATGCTGTTGTCATATTTTGAAAATGTATTATTGATATATAGTGACTCACTCACATATGTTCAAAAATATAGCAGCAGCATTAATATAATAGTAGTTGTTTTCCACAATATAAACTTACACTTCAAATATTGTAATGTTCGTGAACTGAAAAGTTGAGGCGTCCTTCTCTACGAGAGAAACTGAATTTTAACTACTCCACTGAGATAATTGTCTTTGGAAAATTAAGTTTAAAATATAGATATCCAACAGAAAATTTAGCTCAATTCATCCTGTTGACGAATATCTAAGAAAATAATGAGAATGTGTTTCATATTAGAGAAGAGGACATAAACATTGAATTCCGACTCTCAATATTTCAAGTCGACATTGTTTTGAAGCGCAGCTGAAATGTGGGTCGGGTAAGGGTGAGGGGGGATAAGGGGCGGGGGGAGGTTTGGTAGCAGGGGGGGTCTGGGAAGTTTGGTAGGGGACGAGGAATGAAGGGTAAAGGGGGAGGGGGTTGTTGTTGAGGGGGGAGTGAGGGTTGGTTGCGGAGTTGGGGATGGGGGATGGGGCGAGTTATTGGTCGGGGGAGGGGGTGAGGGTTGGTTGCGGGAGTGGGGGGGGGGGGGCGGATATTTGTGTGGGGGACAGGGAATGAAGGGTAAGGGGTTGTTGATGGCTGGCTGGGGGGTGAGGGTTGGTTTGTTACGGGGTGGGGGGATGGTTTGGTGGGGACAAGGGAATGAAGGGTAAAGGGGGTTGTTGTTGGCCGGGGGGGTTGGGGGGGTTGGTTGGGGGGGGGCGGGGTAGGGGATGGATGTTGGTTCGGGAAACCTGGAATGAAATCGAAGCAGGAGACTTAACGAACATATCTCCTAATTCAAGGATTTTCCAGCTTGCATTTCCAGCAGTGGCTACTGCTGCAAGTTCGGCCTAAATGCCGCTGTTATTTATGGCTTATTGGACCTCTGCTCTCGTGTATTTTGGCATTAGGGCTCACGACTCGCGTGCGATAGATCTCACCAGCGTTGAATCTGCGTCGACGCCTTATTTTTTTTTTTTTTTTTTGAGAATTTCTGAGCAATTTTGCTCTGGCGTTTAGCGAGGTAGGTATTCAAGAGGTTAAGAAATGTGAATGACAGTGAAGATTATCAAATAAGATATTTAAGCCTGGTGTTGTGGATGACAATGAAGATTATCAAATAAGATATTTAAGCCTGGGGTTGTGGATGACAATGAAGATTATCAAATATGATATTTAAGCCTGACATTGTGGATGACAATGAAGATAATCAAATAAGATATTTAAGCCTGGTGTTGTGGATGACAATGGAGATTATCAAATAAGATATTTAAACCTGGCGTTGTTTAGTGGGGTAGGTTTTCAAGAGGTTAAGAAATGTGGATGACAGTGAAGATTATCAAATAAGGTAATTAAACCATTAAAATAATATTAGTGGGAAACATGAAATGACGGGAAATGGCGGGAAAAATTAGGTGCATGTGACATTTAAATCTTAAAAAAAGAAAAGTTAATGATAACACTATAAAAAGTTAAATTCTTTAGATTGTTGCGTACATTAATGTCTCAACTAAGGGCACTTAATTATGAATTAAAAGTCACATGTGCTTGGAGGCTATATAAGAAATACTTTCGATATATAATGAAAAAGTAAAGAGTATGATTAATTAAAAACAATGATTTTACATAATAATAATACATCAGCACTTTAGTCTGTCATTTAGTTTATGTCAGGAATGAATTTTTGTACATAGTCGTTATTTATACCAATTAGTTTTAAAGCCTTCATAATTGCGCGCATGCGCAGACACATAATCATAAATAAGTATGCTCTATCTCGAAGTGGGACATAGGCATGTTTGTAGTTACAGACACTTAACTCAGATCTTTGACTTCTGTATCAAATGGCGCAAATATGCGCTGTATATGCAATCTTCATTATGCGACTCACTTAACAAATAGATCAAGGACCCTTTTGCTAAGAGCAAGGGACACGAATATTAAACGTCAAATAGACATTATTATCCTCCCACGTGAGGAATGAGCTTCATTACTAAGTGCCACTCCTATCTTTCCCTCCGTTTCTCTCTCTCTCTCTCTCTCTCTCTCTCTCTCTCTCGCATAAATAATTATCACAGCTCCATTTGATGTATGCTCAAGGGAATTTTATAGGGAGTTCCAACGTGATTACCTGTCATAGATGTGCACAGGTGTGGGTGCAGGAAATGACAGCTCAAAGTACTCATTTTTTTTTTTTTTTTTTTTTTTTTTTGTCCTTCCAGGATTAAGACATCGCTCTCGTGAAAGATTAAATTTAAATATAGTGTATGGAAATATAGTAGGTGGGGGAAAAGGAAATGCAGTTAAAATGAATGCAATTTGGGTATATCTTTCACTCTTAATTGAATTGAATTCAGCATATTCTGCAATAGAGTTACATTTTGAGATACACGAATCCTAGAATGAATCTTTATCTCGGCGGTGTATTTGGTAAATGTTCTGCATTACGACGTTGAAAGAGTTTTTCACTAAGTATGAGA
>NC_087206.1:70192224-70199724 GCF_015104395.2 Macrobrachium nipponense | reverse complement strand
AGGAAACCTTTTCATTGGAAGAGGTAGCTTAAGAAGGCGTGATCCAACCTCCAGCTTACTCGGGCGCTTGCTACAATCTATGGTCTAATAGAGCGTTGTTTCACCTGCGAGAATTAAAATACATGTGTATATTTTATTAGAAATAATTTTCCTTTATTGTTTAACATGCACATTATGTAATTTTTTTACATTTCCATTCTAATGAATAAATCATAAATATCATATCCTAAAACTCCTGTATTTCTAACTCAACAGGAAACACGTTTTTACAGACCCTTTTTGGCTTTTCCTTCCCCCCCCCAACAAGACCAAGAACAAGAACAAGAACAACAAAGTAGTTTATAGGCTTACTCCAAGAGTAAGCTAGAATCAAGAAAATATTCGCAATATTTTTATCATGTATCATGTATCTGTATCATGTACAATACGTGCAGTTCTTCAAAAGATGTTATTGTTCTTCCAGAAAAATAAAAATCGAGAACGTTACGGATTATAACAAAGTAGGATGCTGTTCTAACCAGGCTTAGAAAATTTAAAGATTGAAATACACTACTCCACCTTAATTTAAATATGTTACTTATGACACTTCTTAACCTTTAATGTTATATAATGGCACTCCTACGCAGTATTTCACACCTTCTCTTGTATATCCAGTATCATGTTTTCAATCTGCAATGATATTTGTAATAAATCTAGCATTAGCAAGCGCTACTCTAGGCAACAGAGCCATTGTTTCTAGTCATGAGAGAGGTATTCAATTCGCTTGAGTGCTTTGGTTATGTTCCAGTAGGTCTCTTTGTTGATTGCAGCAGTGTTGGGATGGTTTCAATGTAAAGCAGATTTCCTGCTGTTTGGGGTTAATTAAGCCACTACGCTCTCTCAGAAGAGATGACAGTGTCACATCAAAGCTTTAGGCTATGTCTGGGGATAGTCTTAGAAGTTCTTGTGTTTGTGTATGTGTGATTGTTTTGTTTGTTTTACCATACCAGAAACCCTCTTCTCTCCTCTATCCAAAGAGGGTAACAAAACGAACTTCTTGTGCTCTCAAGAGGTAGATAACGGAAGGGACATATATTAAGTTTTAGTGGGAGCATCTTCCACGAATCGTTTTCATAAGGAAATCTCAACACAACAAAACTTTGTAAGCATTTTCCAGAACATATTCTGATATTGCTGGATATACTTTCAAAACTCTGTGAGACGGGCCTGAAGCTATCGCAAATGCCGAAAGATTTGATAGGTCTTCGTCAAGTACTTGATAAATTGAACGATTTATTTTAAATCGTCAACGCAATTTAATTATACAGGATAATTTGGTAACTTCGAAGAAAGACGGATAGCAACTGTTTGTTTCGGAATGTAGGTGTGTGTGTGCGTGGTGACATTTTAAAACAAGAATTTTCCGTGCCCTGAACATTTATCGAAACATTTTCAATTTCTCGACAGAGCTGAAATTGGAAGCTAAATAAATTATAACCAATCTATCTTACCACAATTGCATCGAACCGACGGGGGGAGAAAAAAGGCGCCATATTGTTCCAGTTCTTGTTAAGCTACGTTCAATACAAACCTTAGTAAAGCAAAGCAAAACATGAGCGGAATTTAAAATGCAGCCAAAAACTGCGACCTTCTATTATTGCTGAATAAAACGTTCCGAATTACAATCTCGCTGGCTAAATAGAACTTAATTCCTGTCTCCGGGCAAAAGCAGCTGGTCACATACCTCTGGGAAATCATGCAGGACTGGAAATAACGAAACCTTGTTAGTTTTTTATCTTTTATTTTTGTTTTTTTATTTTTCGACGATGCATTTTTCGGAGCACATTTCTATGCTGCTGCTCTTTTATTTTAAATCTTTCACTTTTACAGTCGTTTAATTATTGTCACCATTCCCTTACCCCGGATGGGAATTATATAGTGTCAGTGACACTTATTCTTAATTCCTCCATTTTTCTTTGATTCTGTATAACTATGATTTCGAAACAAAGCAAAAACTTACTATGGAATTAGATGTTTTTACAAATTGCGTCACTGTACCTAGTGCACCTGAGTGAATAGGTTTGCAATGTACTATTAGTTTAATTTGTTCATATGTTTTAAGAGCGTGGTGAGCAAACCTGCCGAAAATCTCATTGGAATTTCCGTTTTAATCATTTTGAAAAATAAAATGTCATGATCGGTATGCGTTAGGTTTTCTCATTTGTTTAAGCACTTCTGACTTACTTTTCAAGATAACTGTCAGGAATTTACCACTGACTTGCCTATCAGGTTAATTGTCAGGAATTAATTTCTTTCTTGCCTTACAGGTTAACTGTCAGAATTCACTTCTGACTTTCAGGTTAACTGTCAGGAATTCACCTCTGACTTGCCTTCAGGTTAACTGTCAGGAATTCACTTCTGACTTTCAGGTTAACTGTCAAGAATTCACCTCTGACTTTCGGGTTAACTATCAGGAATTCACTTCTGACTTTCAGGTTAACTGTCAAGAATTCACTCTGACTTTCGGGTTAACTATCAGGAATTCACTTCTGACTTTCAGGTTAACTATGAGGAATCACTTCTGACTTTCAGGTTACTGTCGGGAATTCACTCCTGATTTACCTTTCAGGTTAACTGTCAGGAATTCTCTGACTTGGCTTTCATGTTAACTATCAGGAATTTACTTCTGACTTTCAGGTTAACTGTCAGGAATTCAGCTTTGACTTGCCTTGCAGATTAACTGTCAGGAACTTCCCGTCTGAATTTTCAGGTTAACTGTTCAGGAATTCACCCTCTGACTTTCAGGTTTAACTGTCAGGGAATTCACCTTTGACATACCTTTCAAGTTAACTGTCACGAATTTTGCTGCTTGTTTTGTTGATAATTTTATTGAAAGAGAATTTAATTGCAGCCCTTCACCTCTGACCTTTTGAGGAAGGAGAAGGTCCCTCAGCATTCCTGATGAATCTCTGATTCGTTTTACGAAACCTCAGAAAAAAAATTTTAAATCGTGTAATAGAACCTGTTGTAAGGTTACAACATTCCAATTATATTTTTTGTGTATTAGTGTGTGCGCGTGGGTGTGTATGTTAGTGTGTGTTTGTGTGGGGTGGGGGCGGTGGGGGTAGTCCATCCGGGAGCTTTCTCCCTGCTCTTGATTTGTATCTTGTCTCTGTTCATCCACCCTTTGAGTGACATCCGTAAAGCAATTACCAACGTCAAATATCTTTATAAATGCTACCATTCCTTCATCTATTCCCTTTGATTTTCACTTCTGTTCTCCTATATTCAATCTTCCAAGAAGTCTTTACTTCTTATGTCTACATTCATTCTCTCTCTCTCTCTCTTTCTGTCGCACCTTAAAGCTCTCATCTAGATACTACACGTCTATCCTATTATACCAGTTCATCCTTATTTGTAAGCCTTATGTTTTGGAATTTTGTCTCCAGCGAGACAAAACAAAAAGTAACGGAATTAAGGGAAAATCTACTGCCAAAGATTATTCGACATGGCAGCAGGATATTGGCCAATATTCGGTTCATCCGAGACTTACGCTTGACGTAATACCTGTCAACCTGCCTCTTCCCTCATTTTCCTCTTGGATATTAACCTTGCTGCATTCCTTTCTAGAAAACAATATGTCTTCCCACTTACAGGTATGGTTTGGGAATTCTTCCTTCAATCTAATAATATATCACAATGGATGTGGCTCTCCTCTCTCTCTCTCTCTCTCTCTCTCTCTCTCTCTCTCTCTCTCTCTCTTCTTCCATATATCCTCCATGTCTAAAAATAATACTTTCTTCTGTTCTTGCAATACACATTGCATTACATTACAACTCTCTCTCTCTCTCTCTCTCTCTCTCTCTCTCTCTCTCTCTCTCTCTCTCTCTCTCTCTCTCTCATATTTCCTCCAAGTTTCAAAATAATACTTTATGCTGTTCTTGCTGTACACATTGCATTACAACTCTCTCTTCTCTCTCTCTCTCTCTCTCTCTCTCTCTCCTCTCTCTATCTCTTCCAGTCTTCTTCTTTCCATATATCCTCCATATCTAAAAATAATACTTCTCCTCTGTTCTTGCAGTACACATTGCATTACATACAACTCTCTCTCTCTCTCTCTCTCTCTCTCTCTCTCTCTCTCTCTCTCTTCTTCTTCTTCTTCTTCTTCTTCTTCCATATTTCCTCTAAGTTTACGAATAATACTTCCTGCCGTTCTAGCAATACACAATACATTACAACTCTCTCTCTCTCTCTCTCTCTCTCTCTCTCTCTCTCTCTCTCTCTCTCTTCTTCCATATTTCAGTTTGAAAATAATACTTTGTGTTGTTCTTGCAATACACATTACATTACATCTCTCTCTCTCTCTCTCTCTCTCTCTCTCTCTCTCTCTCTCTCTCTCTCTCTGTCCGTTCTTTTCCCATATTTCCTGCAGGCTTAAGCATATTATTTCTGGCTGTTCTTGCAATGCACATTGTAAATAGTATACTTATGTTGTATCGTTTCCATTCCTATTGTATACTTATGTTGCAACTTCTTTCTTTCCTTTGTATTCTAGTGTTCTGTCAACGTAAGAATCTCCTGTAATGTGTCGAAACCTGAAGCAGGAATTCACTTCCTTTTTCTAGCGTTGAAAGAGAGAGAATGTGCTCTGTGTTACTTACGAGGCACCCGATGTCGGCAAGGACGTTATCGGAAATTAAACGTGATGCAAGCGACTGGCTAAATGGTTATCTAAAATTTTCGAATAGATTATATATCATGGTATAATCTCCTTTCAGTTCGTAAATGAAATTGTATTATCTTGTACTGTAAAATTGGTGACTATATTATATATATATATATATATATATATAATATATATATATATATATATATATATATATATATATACCATATACATATATAATATATATATATATATATATATATATATATATATATATACATATATATATATATAAGCGAATACCACGGGACAAATGATAGTCAGGAATCCAAGCGCTTTCGTCTTTATTCAGACATCGTCAAGGAGCTACTAAAGTACAATCGGAGAGGAAGGCCTCAGGTACAAACAAGATCAGGAATACCAGATGGTTAATTATCAAAAAGGGTAAAAAATTAAAAGGATAATCCAGGATTATCGGATATCACACGGTCACAAACTTAAACAGATTCTGACCCTAACCGTAAATTACAAAGTATCTTTACAGTCCAAAACATGTAAAAAAACTGAATATATTAATTTGTTTTGTTGCTTATATTTATCTACAACTTTTTTCATTATGAAAGCATCAAGTTTAGATAAACCAAGACTTAAATTTAGAACATTTCTATTATTTGACTTGATAAAACAAGATTCAATGATATTCCTTTTAACTGTGTCATTACATGGGACTAAGGCTCTTGCTTGACTCAGTTAATAGGATGGTCTAAATCTCTCATATGTACAAATATGCATTCGTAGTTTGCCCAGTTCTCACAGAAATATTGATGTTGCTTAAGACGCTGTGAAAGAGATTTGCCAGTCTGTCCGTAATAGATTTTATCACACTTTTTGCAAGGATTTCATATATGCAGCCTGGAAGATCTTTAGGAGAATTTTTTATTACTAAACTCTTGACATTAATATTACTGAAAACAACATTTATGTTAAAAAGCTTTAAAGTTCTAGGAATATCTAAAAACCTTTCATCATAAGGTAATTTTAGAATGATATGCGTTACTAAATTCAAGTTTGTCATTAGTTGAATAAGTGTTCTAGCTCTTTTCCATGCCGCATCTACAAAATTCCTTGGGTATTTTAAGTTTCAATGCAATATCATAAATAGTTTTAATTTCAGCGTCAATAAACTGCGGGCTACAGACACGTAAAGCCCTTAGGAACATCCCAGAAAAAACAGAGAATTTAACATTTTGATGGTGATTGGAGTATTAATGAACAAAGAAGGCAATATTAGTTGATTTTCGAAAGACTGAAAAAGGTGAAATTTCTATCATTTCTATGGACAGTTACATCAAGAAAATTCAAATTACAATTTACAATTTCTTTCTTCCTCTACAGTAAATTTTATAGAAGGGACTAAATTATTGAGATTATTAAGGAATTCCTGGAGGTTTTCGTGAACTGGCCAAATACAGAAGATATCATCCACGTATCTAAACCAAATAACTTTTTGGGGCCAAAATTCTTGGTAAGAGTTTTTTGTCTCAAAAAATTCCATGTAAATATTGCTAAGACAGGAGATAAGGGATTACCCATGGTCCATGCCAAAACTTTTGTCAAAAAAATTCCCCATTGAAACAAAATTTACTATCTTTGATACATAACCTATGAGACTAATGAGATTTTCTACACTAAGGGAATGTCATGACGCTCTAATTCCTCTTCCAAATAATTCAAGTAAGTTCATCTATCAGACCAATCATTAGTTCAGTGGGGCTCAGTTTCGTATAATTTATCTAAATGGCTTGTAAAAATTCTTACTCCTTTGGTAGGAAATATTTCTAACACGAATGTTAAAAACAATGTTGATTTTATAAACAAATTGAATAGTTTAAATTTGAATTATGATTTTAATATGATTAGTTTTGATGTTGTCTCTTTATTTACAAAAGTGCCTGTAGATGACTTACTTGAATATTTGGAAGAGGAATTTTTAAGCACACACACACATATATATATATATATATATATATACATATATATATATATATATATATAATATAATCTAGTGTGTGTGTTTGTGTGGTGTGTATGTATATATATATATATATATATAATATATATATCTATATATATAATATATTTATATATATATATATATATATATATATGTGTGTGTGTGTGTGATGTGTGTATATATTATATATATATATATATATATATATATATATATATATATATATATATATATATAAACTATTCATAAGCTTTGGTATAATGTTTGAGTGTTTTCTCAAGGGACGAGAAAAAATCTGTAATCAATAGTCATTATCGTATTATGAATTGATAAGGAATTGTAGATAAAAACAGAAATTTTAATGTATGTTTCTCAGATTGCCAGTAAATATTTTCCTTTATTTAAGGCAAGTGTGAGCAATTATTTTCGTAGACTCTTACCCCTATGCGCGTTAGTTCATATGTATTGATTATCGTAAATAATGATGTTACACTTGACTTCTTTGAGGTTACGATACCCAAGCAAGTCATAATTGCGACCGAAGAGAGAATACACGTAATGTCGGTTGTATGTCCTTTGTGGTTCAGACTGAAATTAATTCTGTTGGATGTTACAGGTACGTTAGCCTGAGGTCTGCGAGGGGTAACCAATGGCCGTGAAGGTCTAAGACTGAGTACGTGTGTACGTGTGTACGAGTGTTCTTGTTTACTAGACATCGATTTGGAGAAGTATGACTCGTGCAGTAAGAGCGGGTCGTATCATTCACTTTGAGCCGCGTCTATACATATTGCCCACTACAGGCGGCAGTTTTCAGTCATTATTACAGGTGGCATTATACAAA
>NC_087206.1:70179724-70182224 GCF_015104395.2 Macrobrachium nipponense | reverse complement strand
GTATTAATATTTCCTTGATTGCCCTTATTCATGTGCAAGTCCTATGCTGTTATTAAATTCGTTTGTGGGAGATAGATTATGCTCTCTCTCTCTCTCTCTCTCTCTCTCTCTCTCTCTCTCTCTCTCTCTCTCTCTCTCTCAAATTAGCTCAATGCAGTTCTTCGAAAATATCACCCTACCTGCAAAAAACTAATAATGCACAAAGCACATAAAGAGAAAAAAAAGTCTCGTGAAAAAATGGCTCAAACTTATGTTCATATTTTATAAACGTTCTGTTTTTTATATTGTCCTATTTTGGTCATGTCACATCTTTTGTTCACGCCTTGCTAGAAATATTCCGATATTTTTTTCATAGGAAATAATTTTGTTCTATTAATGTTATATCTAACCTTTCGTTATTATTATAAAAGTTCTTGGGTAATATTAGGAAAATCATAAGCGTATAATCATTATTTTTAGGATATCCTTTATTAAGGAGTGTTTTAACATCATATCTTTAGTTCTCAAAAAGGATTTTTATATATTATAAATATTTGATGGAAGGACAGACGTCCTTTGACATAAAAACAGTAAGATATTTAAGTCAGTGGATCAAATTTTTTGTCCTTATCTTTTTTATTCATTCTGCTAAATTTATGAAAGATCTCTCGTTGTATTTGCCACCTGAAAATAATAAACGCGTATTGATCTATTACCAGACACTGGCTCAGCCTGATTGCGTCTGACATCTAGCGGTCAAATGCAACATTTCGAGCCTTGTTTTATTTTGTCTTTTATTGGTTTTCTTCATTTCTCTCATCGAATTTTGTGCTGTTGATAGATTGATTGTATGACAAAGGAACTGTGATTGAAATTCATTGTATGGTAAAGGAACTGCCATTAAAATTTCATTTTTTGGTAAAGCTGTCATTGAAATTCATTGTATAGGGAAGGAACTGTCATTGAAATTCATTGTATGGTAAAGGAAATGTCATTCCAATTCATTTTATGGTAAAGGAACTGCCATTCAAATTCATTGTATGATCAAGGAACTATCATTGAAATTCATTGTATGGTAAAGGAACTGTCGTTGAAATTAATTGTATGGTGAAGGAACTATCATTCCCTCGATACAAATCGATGAATGAGTCCCAACTAAAATTTAACATAAATAGGATATCAGTCAAAATATCCCTTGGATTTTAGTTACCTCGAGGTCATTTTTTGGAATGAATATATATATATATATATATATCTATATATATATATATATATATATATATATATATATCATATATATATATATATATATATATATATATATATATATATATATATATATATATATATAAAACATGCCATTACCACTGTATACTGCAAAAGGCCAATTTTGTCATTTGCTAAGTTATGAAAGCCATGAAAAAAACCTGACAGTTAAATAACATATATATCAAAAGAATAGCAAACACTGTTAACGAACCAATCGTTTAGAACCAGCGAATGATAAATTCGTGGTGACATGCAAGCGCTTAGATATGTATGCCGTGGGTTCGACTGGAGTCATCAAGACACAAAAGAATGGGTCATTTCGACATCAGGTTAACATTCTACCAGGGCAGTCATAACAGCAATACTAATAATAACAATTACGTAATAAGTAAAAAAAAATAATTTTCTCATGACCAGAGCGATAATGCATAGAATTTTGGTAACATAGTGCGCAGTTGTTTTTACAAAGACAAAGGAAAAACATTTAAAAGATTTGCAACATACCATTTTATAGCGGTACTACTGTGAAAGAAAAAGTTAGATGAGAATCACTACAAGCCAATGAAAACGAAGTAAAAAAAGATATATATATATATATATATATATATATATATATATATATATATATATATATATATATATATATATAGATATAGTATATATATATATAGAATATATACATATATATATATATATATATATATATATATATATATATATATATATATATATATATATATATGTATATATACTATATATATATATATACTATATATATATAATATATATATATATATATATATATATATATATATATATATATATATATATATATCTTTTTTTTTACTTCGTTTTCATTGGCTTGTAGTGATTCTCATCTAACTTTTTTTCTTTCACAGTAGTACCGCTATAAAATGGTATGTTGCAAATCTTTTAAATGTTTTTCTTTGAGTAAAAACAACTGCGCACTATGTTACCAAAATTCTATGCATATCGCTCTGGTCATGAGAAACTTATTTTTTTTTTACTTACGTATTGTTATTATTAGTATTGCTGTTATGACTGCCCTGGTAGAATGTTAACCTGATGTCGAAATGACCATTCTTTTGTGTCTTGATGACTCAGTCGAACCCACGCATACATATCTAAGCGCTTGCATGTCACCACGAATTTATCATTCGCTGGTTCTAAACGATTGGTTCGTTAACAGTGTTTGCTATTCTTTTGATATATATGTTATTTAACTGTCAGG
>NC_087206.1:70170097-70179224 GCF_015104395.2 Macrobrachium nipponense | reverse complement strand
GAACCTAATTTCTTGGAGATTTGACTTCTCAGTAAGCATTGTAATTAAATTTCATGTGCTGACGAAATGAATCAAGTAAATAATGCGCCGAAGTTTCTTCGGCGCAATCGAGTTTTCTGTACGATCATGGCTAAAATTAACCAAAATTAAATTAAAATAAAAACTACCGAGGCTATACGGCTGCAATTTGGTGTTTGATGGTTGGGGGTTGGATGATCAACATCTAATCTGCAGCCCTCTAGCCTCAGTAGTGCTTAAGATCTCGGGCGGACAGAGAAAGTGCGGACGGACAGACAAAGCCATCTCGTTAGTTTTCTTCTACGGAAAAATTAAAAGCATGGGGGCAGAATTTTGATTTAATTAGGAACATCAACTTATGGAGTTTTACCCTGTGGATTTCTGCATTATGAGTATCTATATAGTAGATTTGTGTCAGGGCATAATCGGTTTTGGTATGTTAATTTTAGATTAAGCCAACTTTGCCAGCACGACCTCTTACTCTGAGGTAGATTATTATTATTATTATTATTATTACTATTATTATTATTATTATTATTATTATTATTATTATTATATATATATATATATATATATATATATATATATATATATATATATTTACTATATATTACATATATATATATATATATATATATATATATATATTTACATATGTATGTATATATATATATATATATATATATATATATATATATATATATATATAAAGAAAAAAAAGAGAGAGAGAGTGTTTTTGCCCGCGAGTATTGATAAAATACAGAAAGCAAGGTATTCTACAATGGCCCTCAAGAGAAAAATAAACTTCACCAAGTAAAATTGTGGTTAAATAAAATAATAAAAAAAAAAGGAAAATCCTACTGGGTCACGTAGGACTTAGAAGTATTGACAAATATTGCAGCCGTATGTCAAACATTTTATCATGACCGAGTATGTCGGAAGATGTCACGTGACGTCAGTATTTGAAGCTACAGGGCTGAATTCGTACCCACCCAAAAAACCTGACACAGTTGGAGCGTACTATATCCCACAATCGCCTAATTCCAATGTAGGGCAATTTCCTGGAATGCTGGGATCCTTGACGTGAGGGATTTATCTTTTATTTACGTCCTTGCAATGGGTTTCACCGGAAATGAATTGTACCCATCACAATAAACATATTGTAAACATATCGCGTGACAGTGATGTTGTTAGTTAGCCATACAACGTCACATGAAGAACTTCTACCCTTTCGACTGAGTTTCCTTTTTATTGTTCCGTGCTGCCCCAATTTGTAATAAGCTATATATATATGTCAAAGTTCGCGCGGATAACATGCAATAGTGCTGAAGATGGAAATGTAAGGTGAAGGGGACACGCCGACCCGAATTTTCATTAAGAGTGGTCAGCCAGTAATAACATAAAGGCGTGATCAACAGAAATGTCAGGTGACATTTTCGCTCGTCCATGTGAGCCACCGAACAGGAATGGAGGATTTATTTTCCCCTTTTCCCCCTTAGATTTGTCATGCTGTAAATCCGTCAGTTTTTTTTTTTTTGTGATTCACTCCGCCATAACTTGATTCTAAGAACGCGTTGTGCTGGGATTTTTTTTTTTTTTTTTTTTTTTTTTCTGGGATTTTTTTGCTGGGATTTTTTTTGCTGGGATTTTTTTCTGGGATTTTTTTCCTGAGATTTTTCTTGCTTGGATTTTTTTTCTGGGATTTTTCTTACTGGGAATTTTTGTTTTGCTTGGATTTATTATTATATTTTTTTTGCTGGGATTCCTTTTTTTTTGGGGGGGGTATATTATTACCTTTTCCCCCATCTCTTCACTGGACATGTGTTGGGGACTTGCAGATTTGTTACTGGCGTGGATAGAGATTATTTCAATAGTTATGTTATGACATTTGTTCATAGCGTACAAGGACGTAATATTTACTCGGAATTAATTTTGATAAATTAGATTTAATCTTCCAAACAGACGTGTTTGTGCTCGACCATTTTATGAGCATGTATACAGAAGTCTAGTTTCCCTCTTATATCACTACTGTTGTAAACTGTGGGCGTTTTATTTTTAATGACTTTATGTGTTTAGTATATATATATATATATATATATATATATATATATAATATATATATATATATATATATATATATATATATAATATATATATATATATATATATATATATATACATATATAGGGGTGGGGATGTGTATGTATTTATATATGATACCATCTTATACCCTTTTCTCTTTTATAGTGGCTGGCAACAGCCAGGGGTATTAAAGGTATTAGCCGTGGGTTCCATTGATACCACAAAGTACAATCGTAAAACCAATAGCCTTCGTCTGTGCAAATATAAGGAATATGTTGCCGTGGGGCACAAAGTTTTCTCTCCTAAGAGGCATATTAAGTACATAATACTGACGTTTAGAAAAGGAAAAGGATTGAAATATATAGATATATATATTTTTTCCCCTCGGCTAGGCATATCAACGCCATTGAAGCGTCCATTAACTTAGTTAGGATATCCATTAACTATCAAAGGACCAGCTAAAAGCCTCGAGGTCTGTTTCCTTTTTGTTGTTACTCTCTCTGTCTCTCTCTCTCTCTCTCTGGAGGTGGATATATGGGCAATACACGAGCGGCTGTATTGATATCATGGTTTCGCTTTCTGAAAAGTTCCGATATCTTCAGGTTATATTTTTAGAGTGATTCACAGATGGTTTAAAGAACAAAATAAAAACTTCTTTTTGTTTGATATGATTGCGTTTAGATTTATGTGATCTGGAGCCTTTAATAAAGACATATAACACTTAATTGCTTCTTATTCTAATTTTGATATTGCTATAACAGGCGCTTACACAATTTCAGTTGCGAATGAGATAAGTTTTTTTTATTTCAGAGCTTGTATTTGGTACTCATCTACACTAGCACAAGAGGTTTATGCAACATTCCTTGTCTCAGTAGCCATCAACATCAAATATATACAATCCTGATATATACAATCAAATATATACAATCCGCGTTGTTCGGCGACCAGTGAATGATATACGTGGGAAGTTAAGCTCGCACTCGAACTTCCATTGAGGTAAGTGAATTTATACGATATCCTTTAACCTCTTTCAGTCTCAGACAAGCTATGATGATCGATATTCGAAATTATGATTACTATAACATCTACGATTAAGTAGCGTCTATATCGTTTGGTTTATGATTTTCGGAATATTCTGAGGTACGCCATTCGTAAGATTCCAAATGGAATTTGAAGCCTGTGAGATGAACTCTGTAATCTGGTGGCTATTTGTGACTGCAAGAAATGAACTTTATCAAGACATGACATGAAGGTGGTGATGATAATGACAAGGTTGATGATAAAAGATGATGCTGATTTTGCAATTGATATTGAAGGATAGATTATTTTGCTTCTGTGTTGAACGAGTTGAAACGTTGTTAATTTTTATTTATTTATTTATTTTTTTAATGGGCTGCTGTTCGTACAGCGGCTACCATGAGGCTATTTCTCTGTTTCTTAGTAATTTCTTCTTCGTCAGAAAAGATTGATTGTTTGTTCGTACCCTGGAGCCAACACGTGATAGAGAAGACTTCACACTATTTTTTAATGTTCGATGAGGGTACGCAAATTTGTACTTGATGCTCAGTTCATGAACCGCTCCATTTTTTTTAATCGTGGCTGTTTATTTCTTTGTTTAGTGACAAATACAGGTTTTGGTATATATTATATATATATATATATATATATATATATATATATATATATATATATATATATATATATATTGCTACGTCTATAGAACGCCTCGCCTTCCCAGCAGAGTTTTAGTTAATATTTTTAATTATAAAAGTAGCAGCCATGCCGTCTCCTGAAGCTACTGTGTTGGGAGAGTGGGTATGTCGTAGGAATGATATTTCCGGTCTGACGGAAAAAAAAAAAAAAAAAAAAAAAAAAAAAAAAGCTTAGGGTAAGAGAGGCAGGTCACAAGAGTAGCTAGGCTTCGAGATGGATTTTAGGGACTTCTACAATAAGACCTATTTTCCTTCCCAATTTGCTGGCGTTGTGTTACCACCTTTCAGGCAATGCTCGAGGCGGTTTTTGGAAGCCCCGTGATTCAAAAACAAGTAGTATCGCTCTCAGTCGGCTGCGAGACGTGATCTCGGACAGAGGTCAAATTGCCAGCCTCCCAAAATTAGGCCTACCCACGACGTACTGGTGGACACGAACCCCAGACCTGAACAGAGGTCGGACCGCATTCTTTTCTACAAGGATACACTGAATATTGCATAAAGGTACGTCTGAAAGTGTAAACTTCAACCCAGCACCTTTACTACCATACGACTCTTGCTAAATTCATTTTCAATTCTCATTTTTACCACCTTCTACATCAGAAGCCCTTTGTCCTCATCGGGCCACGTGCTCCCCTTTGTGACTTGTTAAAGACCAAGTTTTCGTGCATACTCAGTGAACCATTCGAGTTTACCTTCCCCAATGTTAGAGAATTAATCAGCCTTAATCAAGCAAGAAGTCATTTTTCCTTTATCTCGTTTAATCTGGGATTCTTTTCAAGATTCCATGAGTCGCGTGCCATCTCTCTGCCGCAAGTGTGCATTAACCCAAGTGAATGAAATCAGCTTGAATTGAATGAGACTATAAGCCCCACGTGGGGGCCAATATCATTTAACTTTTCTCCAGGCCAGCACGGGCCTTTTTGTAAATAAATAAGTTTTAAAGTAACGAGCTGAGTTTTTTTCTGGCGACCTTCCCTCTAAAGAAAGAAATTAATAACTATCAGTTTACGGTAAGTTCAAGCAATTCCCATCTTGAAATCCCTCAATATTTCCGTTTACGTATCTAGCTTCTCTCAAGGCCCTATATACGTAACATTGTCGACCTCGCCGAGGATCGAATCCGGGCTTGCTTAAAAAAGCTTGTAAATCGCGTTATCCGTTGTAAAACGTAAACTGTAAATTATTTTACAAAAAGTAAATCAAGCACACTTGCAGGGAAAGAAGACACACTGACTCACGGTAAGGTATTCCATTCATTAATATGATTATTCTATAACCAATGTTAGCTTAAGGTACGTTTAAGTATTTTTATTGTAGAAGTGTTTAAAAGAGCGTAGGTAGAAATCTTATTATTGTAACGGCGAACGCGCCAGAGCTTTATTTTAGCGGCGAGCAAACAATTTGCCCCGCGAATTCTCTGTTACTTTGTGCTGTCCTCGGTCGGACGAGACAGAGCACGTGTGTAGAATAGATGCCAGAAAGAACCAGATCAAAAACTAGGAAGTGCTTTGCCACGGTTTATTGCTGTGTTAGAAAGCCTAGCTAGTTAGGAGTGTTTTTACTAATAGTTACGGCAAAAGAAGTGTACAATTCTTTTTGTCTGTGATATGTTAGGGTATTCATTTTTAACTTAATTTTCATTCCAAGTGTTGGTAACCGCTTACCTCTCAGCTAATTCAGCTTCGCGCTCTCTCGCGCCTGCGCGGTCTCAACCAACCTTCGTCTAATTCACAGCGGCAGCCATGTTTGTTTCCTCTTACAACATTATCTAAACAATTTAAGCAAACAAAGTAACGTAAGTCACGAAGTTTTTTTTTTTTAACGTAAATAATATCAATGTCTGTTCTAGTATCTATCGTCCTGCCAGAGAAATTAACGTAATTCGCCTTGAATAAGAAAGTAGAATCTTGTTGTTTGTAATTTGTCTTCGCATTTACAGAGAATCAGCTGATTCGCCATCAATGCTAGCACACCGTGGTGCTAACCCGCTCTTCTCGCCTCACGTGTTTCACCTCGCATCGCTCACTCGCGCGCTGATCGAAATTTTCATTTCACTTCGCACTAAACGTAACCTCATTTACAATTGTTTGCTAACATCGTTTTCAAATCCTTACCGTAATTTTTTCACTTGTCCTTACGTAAAGTTAACGTAAAATCTTAAAAGTAGAGTCACTTGCAAGAATTGTTAACGTAAAACGCGTCTTTGTAAAATCATATCGAAACGCAAATCATTTCATAAGCGCAAGCCGCTAACATTAACGTAAACATCGTTCACCGCGCGCGTTATCACTTTCATAAAACGTTATCAAAAGCAATTCTTTCACAAAAAACGTTAACGTAAGTAGATAATTTAACGCAAGTTGCGTCATATTAAACGAAACTTAGTTCAATTCAAATATAAGGGAGTTCATTCATATATCATTTTTCACCTCTCCGAGAGAGAGAGAGAGAGAGAGAGAGAGAGAGAGAGACAAAACCAGAACACAGTATTCACGAAGCCAAGAGTACTACATCTTACCATTAATTATAGCATGCAGATTAACATTATTTAGTCTCTTGTGTCTTTCATTTACACAGCGTGATACGTACGCGCATGTCCATTGCAGTTTGCAAGCATTTATTTATTTCATTATCGAGTACTTCAGCGAGGACTGAGCATTTCTAAAATTTCCATTACCTGTCGTTGCCCGAGTGGTCTTTTCATTTTCTTTATCACGAAAGACTTGCGTTTTTATACCGCAAGCACAATTCGCACAGTGTGCCACGCAAATTCATTACTTCCAGACAGGGAAGTCGTTACCAGTTTAGGACTGGCCACCACCAGTGCACGTCAGGTCTTACCATTTCACAGTGCCACTAATTCTTGACACTGTCCATCGACTGGCTGCTGAAGTACTCCCACCTTTTACTTTCTCTCCTCCACTATTACCCTCTGCCATGAGCAGTGCCATTTCACTTTCAGTATATTTAAGTTATACTGCATGTAGTGTCCGGGACACACCAGCACGATACCAGTGCTCCAAGGAACGCCTCCATAAGGGCCATTGCACCTGTACAGGCCGTACAGGTAGCCATTAAACCTGCGTGTCCGTCCTTACGGAACGCCCAAATAATTAGTGTGTCCGTGTACAAGGGTCAGTGATCCTTCGGAACACTCAACAAGGGAACGCCTCCCAGAAGTGCCGCAATACCAGCCCTAAGTGCTGACAAACCTGCGTGTCCGTCCTTACGGAACGCCCAATTCATTAATGTCCGTGTACGAGGATCAGTTATCTTTCGGACCATCCCAAGGGAACGCCTCCCCAAAGTGCCGCAATACCAGCACTACTAGTGCTGCCCAAGGAACGCCTCCTCATAAGTGCTGTGCACCTGTATTGGTCCTACAGGTAGCCCATTCAACGCTCCCAAGTGGGAACGCCCCGTAAGTGTGACGTGCGCTGCACATTCACTTGATTTTTTCCACCTCATCAGAAGGTGCCAGTCACAAAGTGCCACCGAGCACCCGTCTTTTCACTTTCATTACCACGTCGCAGAACACATTTCCAAGTGAGTGCTACTTTCCACAGTAGGCACTCCCATTCCATTCAATACCCTTTCCTGGCCTTTATTCTCATTTTCATCAGAGCCTCTACTGCAGCCTAAGGGAAATGTCTTCCCCTGCTTCCCGCGACTTCTTTGCCAGAGAGCTAGAGAAGCTCGGAGCCCTCATAACTCTGGGCAAGGAGGCTGGTTACACTGGACCAGCACTAGACCAGTGGATAAAGGCGCAGCAGGCTGCCGCGCGCCTGCAAGAAAAGGAAGAAAGGAAAAAACCAGAGAAAAGCCGGAGACGCAGAGAGAAAAAAAAGAAAGAGAAGCAGAAAGGAAGGCAAGGGAAGAGGAGCGAAAGCATGAGCTCGCTCTCAAGGAGAAAGGAACTCGACATCAAGCGGGAGAAGGCCCGTAAGGAGAGTATCCTAGCTCAAGCCACTCTGCCAGCTTCCAGCCCTGCACCCCCTGTCTCTCTTAGTCCCGCCATCTCTGGTCAGCCTGACATCCTTTCTATTTGTGAGCCTGGTCCTGATCCAGTGCCGGAGATAGAAATTACTGCCGCATCCTGCCAGCCTTTTACCTTTTTACCGCCTACCTCCTCCCTTTTGGAAGAGGATAAGCCCACCAGTTAACCCCGGACTTGTTTCCGAGGGTGATTCAACGGAGGATTCCTTAACCTCCTACCTCAAATCACTGCCAGAGAGGACTCTTCACCTGTGCGAGCACACTGCCAGCCTTGGTGACTCCGCAGATTCGCAACCTGTGGGGGCCATCTCGGCCTTATCATCCAGTGCCACGGAAGAGGTTCTGGAACAAGTTCTGCCGAGACTGTGGCCGCAAGGGTCACATGTCTGCCAACTACGGAGGGTGCGCGAACCACCATATTCCTGCCATCGCAATGGCCGTCACCAATCCTTCTTCACTAGGACCCCCAGCTAAGGGCCCTATAACAGTCGCACCCCTCCAAAGCCATTATCGCCAAGCCACGTCAGAGCCTACGACGACTCTGGCGCTCAAATCTCCCTGATCAAGAACAGAATTTCCCCGACGGGGCTAACGTTGATAGACGTCGAATTGATCACCATGAAGTATCAATCACATTAAACTGATCCTTCCGACCGTCCAATTGAGGGTCACCAGACTCACTTCTCCAAAGAATGTACTCTTGCAGTTGCAAGTTACTATCCCAGGAGGTTATGACCTCCTCCTAGGGCAAGACATGAAGTCTCCCTCACAATTTCAAAAAGCCTAGGGGTCCTAACCCATGTCAATTCACTCCAAAGCAAGGAGTCACCGAAATGTTCTACTTCCTCTAGGAAGTACATCCCAAATTTCCACCAACAGTCTCCCCCGTACCAAGGAGGGAGATTGACCATTCACAGTTCCGTTGTTTTTTCAAGACCTGTAACGTAATAGGGCACTCCACAAATTGGCCTAGGTGCCCTAGCAAGTTATGTGCAGCGGGACACTGTCCAAGTCCCACAAGGCTTAGCCTTCCAAAAAAAAAGAGACAGGACCCTCTGTCTCCCATAACCAAGGGCACGCTGAGAGGTATTGCACCTCCGGTACCCGCCACAGGTCCAGTCGACCTCAACTCTCTGCCAGTACCACTTGGCAGCACTGAGCAGTGCCCAAGCTCCGTCCAGCCTGGACGTAGAGCCACCACCGAACTTGACCTCTGCGCCTGGCCCCGAGACTAGCGCCGGCGCCTAACTTATCAAGGATCCTCCCCTACAGGAGATCCTCCAACAGGCATGGAGCTTACCACAGCCCATGGCCAATCG
>NC_087206.1:70157597-70162597 GCF_015104395.2 Macrobrachium nipponense | reverse complement strand
ACACTGGCTTGGTAAAAAAAAAAAAAAAAAAAAAAAAGGAAAAAACGGAAAAAACGGAAAAATTCTAGATTAGTCGGGATATTATGAAAAAAAAACCATTAAAAACATGGTAATTAAAAATAAATACCCACCAGAAAGAAAGAGAGGGCTGGGGTCTACCTAGCAGCACTATAATGGTTAAAAAAACGGGAAAAATCATAGATTAGTCGGGATATTGTAAAAAAAAAACACTTATTACGAACAAAGTAATTAAAAATAAATACCCACAAGAAAGACAGAGAGGGCTGGGGTCTATCTAGCACCTTGTGACAGTTTTGATCTAGTTTATATTTTCGTCAGAGCGGAAAATCATGCGAGGAGAGAGGGCAAGCCAGCCTAACCAAGTACATTCGCCATCACGACCAGAACTTCGGAACTATCGCTTAATAAATTCCCCCTCGGTTAAGCATATGTGAAAATATATTAATTCCGTGGTAGAGCGAATTAGATATTAAAGGACATTTGTAGTTCGATATATGTATATGAATCACGGTAATGTGATAGACTTATATATATATATATATATATATATATATATATATATATATATATATTATATATATATATATATACATATATATATATATATATATATACATATATATATATATATATATATATATATATATATATATATATATATATATATATATATATATATATATATATATATTACGTCCCGACTCCTATGCGGTGACGTAACAGTGTCGCTTACGTAAGAATACTTGTTAATATTCATACAGAGGAGGCGCAAGAACTTTGCGTCACTCTGCACAAGAATGGAATAATGTCTGCGATGATAATATTTCGTCCGGAGGGTTTGTTGTGGCTTCGTGGTCGTTACCGCCGCTGAATTTCCGAATAATGGAGCTGCTGTTATTTCCAGAGAACGTCGTTGGTTCCATTCTCTACCGAGTGGAAATGAGTAAGTGTTTAGAGAGAGAGCAGTCGACTTGCTTTTGGGCAAAAAGATATACTTTCAGACCGTTCTTTGCGACTGTAGTTTTGAGAGTAACAACGCCTGGTGCGAGACTTTAAATTTTTCGTTATACAAACACAGGTTAAATCTAGTTACATTTTGTTGACGATGTTGTCTATTTTAAAGTATATGAGTTAATGGATTGTAATATCTGACTTGCTTTTGGGCAAAAGCTATACTTTCAGACCGTTCTTTGTGATTGGATTCTTGAGAGTACCAACGCCTGGTGCGAGACTTTAAATATCTCGTAACTTTTTGGTGACGACGTAGTCCGTTTGAAAGTATCAGTTAGTGGATTGTACTTTTCAGTTTTTATTTATTTATTTATCTATTTATTGACTGGTTGTGCTCTCGACTACATCACTTTGTCTTTTGCTCTTCTTTGATTTTATTTTTTTACTTTAAGCTTGCAACATTCGTCACGGAAAAGGTGAAAGGTGGTGGTTTTGTAAACGACTCTTTTTTTTTTTTTTCTCTCTCTCTCTCTCTCTCTTCCTTTTTTTCATTCTTTTTTTTTCTTTAAGGAAGGACGCCAGACAGGTATAAACAGAGAAGAGACAGGCATCACCCGGAATTAAACTTCGTAAAACGAAACATAATTCCTGAAGTTTGGGTGAGAGGAGGAAGCAGGATTCGACGAAGGACAACGTTACGTCGAAGGTCGTGGGATAATGACGTCATTTCCTTTTTATGGCGGTGCATTGTGGGAGAAATTTACGGCCATTTCCACTCCCCGTTTAGATTTAGGTCACAAAAACTCAAGAACGAAAGAAATTCCGTAACGGTGGGATTGTCCCTTATTCGGTGGTGTCAAGAAGCCCTGTGGTGTTTGAGAGAGAGAGAGAGAGAGAGAGAGAGAATCTGATGGTCTACAGTGTTGTGTATTACATTATGCAAATAATGTAACCATTGTGGTAACACTTGCGAAATATGTGTGGATATGCAAATGAGAAACCAACCATAAGAGAGAGAGAGAGAGAGAGAGAGAGAGAGAGAGAGAGAGAGAGAGAGAGAGATAATCTGTTAGCCTACAGTGTTCTGTATTACATTATGCAAATAATGTAACCATTGTGGTAATATTTGCGAAATATGTGTGGATATGAAAATGAGGAATGCAGAAAAATTCGTTATGAAACGGGCCAACCATAAGAGAGAGAGAGAGAGAGAGCGGAGAGAGAGAGAGAGAGAGAGAGAGAGAGAGGGGGGGGGGGGTTGTTTAGTCATGTAGAGGTCAATATTGTAGGTCGCAATTAATTCAATGGTAGTGAACTGAAACCAAAAATCCTTGAAGTGTTATTCCAATAACGCGCCTTTTCTGTGGTTGCTTCGATGGTACGAATTCTGGAATCCCATCTTAAATCAGTTTTCCAGGTAATTCCAGCGAGTACCTTCCATTTTCTATGCCTGTACATAACATTTAGTTGCCTGGTTTCGACACGGTTGTAATTGCAACAATGATACTTGAGGAATGCTGTTTAAAGAAGGATTGCATATTGTCAATGAATTGTTAAATGCCATCCGAATGTTAAACACTTATCACATGACAATATATTCCTTTGAACGGAAATCTTCATTTTCATTATACGTTCTTTACAAGTACATATTTCAGGTCGTCAGTCTGAAGAAAAATGATTAACCTAGATCATTTAGTTCCAAAATATTTCGAAAATAGTTAATTTTCGAAATGAAATTACGCAAAATGCTAAATCTCTTAATTGGATATATATATATATATATATATATATATATATATATATATATATATATATACATATATATATACATATATATATAATATATATATATATATATATATATATATATATATATATTAGGAGTCATTGTGGTGTGTGGTAGATTAGTCATCGTTCTGAATCTAAAAGACTTTTGTGGCACATGTTAGGTTAATCATTGTACTGGATTCTGATGAATACATATCTGTTAGATTTATTCCCGAATGTTATAGTGGAAATATCACCATGAGGGGAATCAGATAATAAACCCCAGAATTCTAACTTCAGATTATAGATGCAGGGCCTCTATAATCTGAAGTGTCTTACCTCTGTTCCTTGCACTTTTACATGCAATCATTAATCCGATATATATAAAAGGCTATTTTTGTCTGTATATCTTTTCGTTATACACACCAAGATTACGAAACCTAGGGCTACCAAATTTTTCACGAGACTTCCTTCCTCCCTAGGACGGTTTTAGTTAAAATCCGAGATCTGAGGGCTGTTTCTAAGGGGGCCTTAATCCCTCTTTTTTTTTTTTTTTTTTTACCTCTTCTTATTTTTTTAAACTTTCGGAGTTTACAGCAAACTCTTCGGATTTTTCACAACTTCTTTGGCTTGACAGGATCCCGGGTGATTACTTATTCTGAAAGTGGTTGCGTAATCCGCCTTGTAGGGGTTGTCGTCACGGACGGCATGCACCTTTTTATCCCGAGCAACGCCCGATACAGCAGCTAGTATAATATTTAGATTCTTGAAACTCCATGCCAACCCTTTTCTTCCACATTGGGATTAATTATTATTAATTTTAGTGAGGTTCATTTTTGAACGAGCAAGAACTTGAAAGGACGGGGAGATCACTCCATTTTCGCCACTATAATTTTTTTACTCAATCTTACAATTAACATAAAAAACAAATGGGTAATAGGGAGAAAAACAAATTGTGAAAGGCATTCAAGGTTACCTAGGCTTGTTCTGAGAACTTGCAAGGTGAATAACTACTGGAAACAGGTAGTGTTTATTCATATTCACCTCCATAAGGATAAACAACTCAAACCAAGTAGATTACTGACAACCAAGATTACTGAGAAAAAAATAAATAAATAGCCTCACCATCCGCATTGACAAGAATTAAGTTTGCTTAGGACGTATGTTCCACGGGTATAAAATACAGGTTTGGCTCATACTAACACATACGTTAATCCTTCTTCAAAACAGATAAAGGCATTTGAAACTTAAATGCGGCGATTTCATCGCGAAACCGTATTTTCTCATTTTCGCGAGAAAAAAAAAAATCATTCCATCCCATGCAAAAGCTTTTGTGTTGCGTTACTCACGACGCAGTTTCCTCTGAGAAATATGGTGTGTTTGCTAATGTCGTAATCCTCTTAGGATTCATAGAAAGCCCTTTGCGAGCGAGATTAGGCAACGCCAAGTTAATGCTTGGAATTTACGGCATTCAGAGATGACGCTTCTGAATCTACTGACGGCGGGAATTATCGGGTCAAGGAGTTTTGGGAATAATCCCTTAGCTCTTGAACCGCTCATCAAAAAGCACCGGTAATCTGCGCGTGTGTGTGCATGCACACGAAAGAGAGAGAGAAGAGAGAGAGAGAGAGAGAGAGAGAGTTACCAGGATTAAATTCACGTCTTTGAATATACTATGCCATTTCCTGTGATGTTTGACATGTTTCGTGAGAAATGGTTGTCATCAAACTTATAGAAATGACTTATTTCAATGTACGAAATATCATCTGTGACTTTATGGCGTCAAACCAAGCACCGACCGATTGAAGGGGTTGGACAGGAAAGTGAGATCGGGAAAATACAGGTGTAGAGCAAATATCAAAAGGGAAAACTAGGAAGAATCCCGAAAACCCCAAAGTTGAACAAATACGCAACAGTTAGAGGTGATGGACAGCAAGATTTTGATGAAAAAGAAAGTCGAAATAGATATAAAGCAAGGTAAATAGCTAAACGATAGATGCAGCCATAGTAAATTCACATCAACCGTGCATTTGATGTCTAGGCCAGTAGTCCCTTAGGACGCTCCTGATTGGCCGTTGATAAGCCAATCACAGGGCTGGAAACTCACAGTCTCTCTCGAGAGTTCACATAGGTAGGATGTATGTGTTCCACATCTTCTGAGGGATACTTTTGAAAGACGCATCCCTCAGGTGAGGTGAAACATAGATCCTACCCCTATAAACTCTCCAGAGAGACTGAGAGTTTCCAGCCCTGTGACTGGC
>NC_087206.1:70135097-70155097 GCF_015104395.2 Macrobrachium nipponense | reverse complement strand
TATTATTTTTGCTGTTGTCATATTTTGAAAATATATTATTGCATATATATGTGACTCACATATGTTCAAAATATAGCAGCAGCATTAATATAATAGTAGTTTTCCACAATATAAACTTACACTTCAAATATTGTAATGTTCGTGAACTGAAAAGTTGAGGCGTCTTCCTCTACGAGAGAAACGCTGAATTTAACTACACTCCGCTGAGATAATTGTCTTTGGAAAATTAAGTTTAAAATATAGATATCCAACAGAAAATTTAGCCCAGTTCATCCTGTTGACGAATATCTAAGAAAATAATGAGAATGTGTTTCATATTAGAGAAGAGGACATAAACATTGAATTCCGACTCTCAATATTTCAAGTCGACATTGTTTTGAAGCGCAGCTGAAATGTGGGTCGGGTAAGGATAAGGGGAGGATAAGGGGCGGGGGGAGGTTTGGTTGCAGGGGGGAGGGGGGATGTTTAGTGGGGGACGGGGAATGAAGGATAAATGGTGTTGATTGAGGGGGGGATGAGGGTTGGTTGCGGAGTGGGGGGATAAGGGCGAGTTATTGGTCGGGGAGGGGTGAGGGGGGTTGGTTGCGGGAGTGGGCGGCCGGATATTTTGTGGGGGACAGAGAATGAATGGTGAAGGGGGTTGTTGATGGCTGGTGGTGGGGGTTGAGGGTTGGTTTGTTACGGGGTGGGGGGATGTTTGGTGAGGGACAGGGAATGAAGGGTAAAGGGGGTTGTTGTTGGCCGGGGTGGTTGGGGGTTGGTTGGGGGCGGGGTAGGGGGAAGGGATGTTGGTTCGGGAACCTGGAATGAAATCGAAGCAGGAGACTTAACGAACATATCTCCTAATTCCAGGATTTCCAGCTTGCATTTCCAGCAGTGGCTGCTGCTGCAAGTTCGGCTAAATGCCGCTGTTATTTATGGCTTATTGGACCTTTGCTCTCGTGTATTTGGGCATTTGGGCTCACGACTCGCGTGCGATAGATCTCACCAGCGTTGAATCTGCGTCGACGCCTTAGAAAATTTCTGAGCAATTTTGCTCTGGCGTTTAGCGAGGTAGGTACGTATTCAAGAGGTTAAGAAATGTGAATGACAGTGAAGATTATCAAATAAGATATTTAAGCCTGGTGTTATGGATGACAATGAAGATTATCAAATAAGATATTTAAGCCTGGGGTTGTGGATGACAATGAAGATTATCAAATATGATATTTAAGCCTGACATTGTGGATGACAATGAAGATTATCAAATATGATATTTAAGCCTGGTGCTGTGGATGACAATGAAGAATATCAAATAAGATATTTAATCCTGGGGTTGTGGATGACAATGAAGATTATCAAATATGATATTTAAGCCTGACATTGTGGATGACAATGAAGATAATCAAATAAGATATTTAAGCCTGGTGTTGTGGATGACAATGGAGATTATCAAATAAGTGAAAATTTTGTTCATCACTTTTAAATTTACTGTACTTTTCTGCAAAAGTAGTATTTTACAGATCCAGTTGTCAAATAGATTCATCAAATTATAAGTTTAAACGAAGGATATTCTTAGATTATCTGAAGTAATATTTTACATTCCAGATGGTGAAATAAATTAATCAAATTATACGTTTTGACGAAGGATATTCTTAGAATAATTAGCTAACGTACTCTTTTATAGTTCCAGTTGTCAAATAAATTCATCAACTTGTAAGTTTAGACGAAGGATATTCTTGGATGTTAGCTATTCCCACTTTTGGAGTCATTTATTCCATATATATAATATATATATATATATATATATATATATATATATATATATATATATATATATATATATATATTCTTGAGGCCCAACTCCAGGTCTCCTGAGGGATCATTTAAAGACTATTCCCTCCCTATTTATAACCAATACAGGGAGGTATTTCAAGCCTCGCTCTAATTGGAGGTAGACCGCTCTCTCACGCCGGACATTGTTGTTATACGAGCTAATACCCCTTTAATCATCGTCGCTTATTACGGCTAATCGAAGACATCGAACCGCATTCCTTCAGAAGGGATCAGGTATTTTCAACATGCTCTCTCCAGACCCCAGCATTTAAACCACAATCAATGCTTGCAGTGTAATCACTGATGAAAATGCGCGGAAAAAATCAAACATATGGGTTATTGGGCGCGCGTAATCATACATTCCATTAAAAATGATACAGACATGCAACTCGGTAAGCCTGGCATACGCATGTGCATTTACATGTATACATATGTATATACTGTATGTGCCTCTCTCTCTCTCTCTCTCTCTATATCTCTCGGTGAGTTTGGTAAGGCAGTTTCTCTTCATCGACAGACTCATATCTATCTATTTGCCTATCTATCTATACACACACCACACACACACACCACACACACACACACACACACACACACACACACACACATATATATATATATATATATATATATATATATATATATATATATATATATATATATACTGTGTGTGTGCTTTTGAGTGTAGATGGGAGAGAGATAGAGCGAAAACCGATGTTTTGACAAACGCTCAGAGAGAGAGAGAGAGAGAGAGAGAGAGAGAGAGAGAGAGAGAAAGGACATACTGGCTCCTGTGTGAAATTCTAATCCGAATCACGCACAGGCATCACGGCATCCTCCATGACTAATATCCTCTGTTGCAACTCATGTATGATAACGCCACTTATCTGCGCTTTCGGAAAACCCTTTTGTGAAGGCAAGCATGAAATGCCACAAATTGCTCCTGGGTATTGGCAATAGTGCGTACTACTAAATCCTTTTTGGAATATGTTTGCACACGGGCGTATTAATCCCTGGTGATAAAATACACATGTGATTTCGTTATCGTTTAAAGTATTAAGTTCATAATATTTAAAACAAAAGGATGATTTCTCTCCCTCGGCTGTTTAATCCTTAATTTGGTTTACTCTTGCTGATTGACAGCAATATTTCTAACTTTGATGTATCATTTTTTGTTTTTTCGTTTAGAATATATTGCACGAACTTTTTTTTTTTTGTCGTTGCATGCAAACATATTCCTATGTTGTATAATCTCTCTTTTTTTTATTTCACATAGGTGTTTTCAACCCTGCGTTGACAGGACTGATTATTTTTATTGCATCTTAGTACTTAAACAATATTTTATTTAATCCTTTTTGCATCAGTCTTGGTGATGGAGGACAGCATTTGATATATATTATATATATATATATATATATATATATATATATATATATATATATATGTATATGTGTGTGTGTGTGTGTGTGTGTGTATATATTATTATTATATATATATATATATATAGATATATATATATATATATACATATAATACTACATACATATATATACATATATATATATATATATATATATATATATATATATATATATATACACACACATATATATATATAGCTATATATATATATATATATATCTATATATATATATATATATATATATATATATATATATATATATATATATATATATATATATATATATATAATAGCTTCCCGGTTACTTAGCAAATACTGTCTCTATCATCAAGACTGTGATACCAAACCAAGGATTCATTAAAATATTGTTTTAGTATTGAAATACATATATATCTATCTATACACATATTACCACATCACTCCAGGAGGAGAAATTAGAGACTAGTTGTAGTAGGTCTCGGCCGGTTTCAGCTATATTTCCAAGCCATTGACAGAGGATTGATCCATTGTGGTAGAACTTGCAATATTTACTCAAGAGACAGTACCGACACACTTTCAGACCGTTGGACACTACGTATCCACACCAGACAGGTGTCAAGGGGGACGGGGGTGTTGGTTAGGGGGCGAAAAACGTTTTAGTGCTAGTAACCCAGTCTACTATGCGTTTACAAATACGATCATCTTTTTCAGCTTTTAAGATGTAAACATCTCACAAAATTCTTTTTGAATTATGGAATCAATTTGATACATGCCCTGACTGATATTCATATTTTGGCCAGAACTATCTCGTATAGAGGTATTTATTCATGATATTCCTTTCCACTGCATGATAAGAATGTCGTTTTTTTATTTTTTTTTTTTTTTTTTTTTTTTTTTTTTTTTTTTTCCAAGGCGATAGTGTCATTGTTCTTACTTGACTGTGCAAGATTCAACCGTTCACCTGTGGCGTGTCTAACTTACTTTTTTATGCTGTTCTATTCTATTTGTCCGTGTTTTCTCAGTTTGTCCAATATAAAAGTCATCATAGACCGAGTTACGAGAAAAGTTATATGCACACCTTTAGTATTGTGTAGTGATTATAATTATGTGTGTAATATATATATATATATATATATATATATATATATATATATATATATATATATATATATATATATGCGCATGTGTGTGTATTTATATATAACCCTACATACATATGTATAATCTCTCTCTCTCTCTCTCTCTCTCTCTCTCTCTCTCTCTCTCTCTATATATATATATATATATATATATATATATATATATATATATATATATATATATATATATACCGTTTTTATGAGCAATAAGTAACCAACAAACATAAAATATACCATATACCTTCATTTTCATATACGTATCGTCAAGAAACTATTAGTTCGTATATCAACTATTCGTCAGTGTAGGTATTACTGATGCCTAAATTTGCGTAAAGTATCTCAATGAGGGTAGGGGGGTGGATACCCAAATTGCATAGAAAGGTTAATAGAGATAAGAACTTGAAGCAAGTGTCCTCTAAAAAAACAAAAACAAAAAACAAACATTGAGCTGCACGTTGTCTTTTTATCTTGTTGTCAAGAACGAGAACAGCTTATATATATGTAAGCTTTTCATACCTATGCACCTTCAGAGCTCAAAAGTACTGTAGCAATATGAAAGCAAAGTACTTAGTAGAAAGCTATTTTACAGCAGTGATGCCAACCCCTCTAACCCTACACCTCCTAGAGTAGACGAGAAATTACTCTACATAACTGAAAATGACCCAACATTCAGCGGCTATGATAATAAATAAAACTTTAATTATGTTTATATGCAATATCATGAATACTAATAAGGATATTGATCTAAACTTCCCTTGTTGCAATTACCCTAGACATGAAAATATTGCCCCTCTGTTCAAGAATTTGCCCAGATTACCCTACGCGTAGGGCAATTACCCTACAGTTGGCAACACTGTTTTACAGCTCTCCCCTGGTTTTCTGCCGAACCGTTTGTCGCGTTCAGCTAAGTGACTAATTACTAACATTCCTCTGCAACAGTGAGAGAGAGAGAGAGAGAGAGAGAGAGAGAGAGAGAGAGAGAAAGGGTGGCTATTATACTAAGCAACGGTTGGAACGACTTACAAAACCTGCTGAGTCTAGTGGCTGCTACTACACCTTTCGCCTAGTCGTGCGAGAGCTCTTTGGCGCGTAAACATATCTTACGAGGGCAAACACATCGTAATGCCTGCGAGTGTGCTTTGTTTGCTGAACATCGATTCCGGGAAGCACCGTCGTAGTCAAACATAGAACACAGAACAACGAATAACCGTGAAAAAAAAAAAGGATAACCGTGGAATATAACAGGTAGAAATCATAATTTTTATGGATAGGAAACTTTAGAACCCTGAACAACGAATAACCGTGAAACAAAAAGGATAACCGTGGAAAATAACAAGTAGACATCATCATTTTCATGGATAGGAAACCTTTTCATTGGTAGAGGTAGCTTAAGAAGGCGTGATCCAACCTCTAGCTTACTCGGGGCGCTTTCTACAATCTACGGCCAAATAGAGCGTTGTTTCACCTGCGAGAATTAAAATATATTTGTATATTTTATTAGAAATAATTTTCTTTATTGTTTAACATGCACATTGTGTATTTTTTTTACATTTCCATTCAAATGAATAAATCATAAATATCATATCTAAACTCCTGTATCTCTAACTCAACAGGAAACACGGTTTTACAGACCTAATTTTAGCTTTTCCTAGCCGCCCCCCCCCCCCCCCCCCCCCGCCCCCAACAAGACCTAGAACAAGAACAAGAACAACAAAGTAGTTTATAGGCTTACTCCCAGAGTAAGCTAGAATCAAGAAAATATTCGCAAATATTTTGTATCATGTATCATGTATCATGTACAATACGTGCAGTTCTTCAAAAGATGTTATTGTTCTTCCAGAAAATAAAAACGAGAACGTTACGGATTATAACAAAGTAGGATGCTGTTCTAACGAGGCTTAGAAAATTGAAAGGTTGAATACACTACTCCACCTTAATTTAAATATGTTACTTATGACACTTCTTAACCTTTAATGTTATATAAATGCCAAAGAGAAGAAGAGCAAACAACACAGTAATGGCACTCCTACGCAGTATTTCACACCTTCTCTTGTCTGTAGAGAGCGTATATGCCAGTATCATGTTTTCAATCTGCAATGATATTTGTAAATAAATCTAGCATTAGCAAGCGCTACTCTAGGCAACAGAGCCATTGTTTCTAGTCATGCGAGAGGGTATTCAATTCGCTTGAGTGCTTTGGTTATTGTTCCAAGTAGGTCTCTTTGTTGATTGTAGCAGTGTTTGGGATGGTTTCAATGTAAAGCAGATTTCCTGCTGTTTGGGGTTAATTAAGCCACTACGCTCTCTCAGAAGAGATGACAGTGTCACATCAAAGCTTTAGGCTATGTTTGGGGATAGTCTTAGAAGTTCTTGTGTTTGTGTATGTGTGATTGTTTTGTTTGTTTTACTATACCGGAAACCCTCTTCTCTCCTCTATCCAAAGAGGGTAACAAAACGAACTTCTTGTGCTCTCAAGAAGTAGATAACGGAAGGGACATATATTAAGTTTTATGTGGAGCATCTTTCCACGAATCGTTTTCATAAGGAAATCTCAACACAACAAAACTTTGTAAGCATTTTCCAGAACATATTCTGATATTGCTGGATATACTTTCAAAACTCTGTGAGACGGGCCTGAAGCTATCGCAAATGCCGAAAGATTTGATGGGTCTTCGTCAAGTACTTGATAAATTGAACGATTTATTTTAAATCGTCAACGCAATTTAATTATACAGGATAATTTGGTAACTTCGAAGAAAGACGGATAGCAACATGTTTGTTTCGGAATGTGTGGGTGTGTGTGTGCGTGGTGACATTTTAAAACACAAGTATTTTTTCCGTGCCCTGAACATTTATCGAAACATTTTCAATTTCCCGACAGAGCTGAAAATTGGAAGCTAAATAAATTATAAACCAATCTATCTTACCACGCATCGAACCGACGGGAGAAAAAAGGCGCCATATTGTTCCAGTTCTTGTTAAGCTACGTTCAATACAAACCTTAGTAAAGCAAAGCAAAACATGAGCGGAATTTAAAATGCAGCCAAAAACTGCGACCTTCTATTATTGCTGAATAAAACGTTCCGAATTACAATCTCGCTGGCTAAATAGAACTTAATTTCCTGTCTCCGGGGCAAAAGCAGCTGGTCACATACCTCTGGGAAATCATGCAGGACTGGAAATAACGAAAAACCTTGTTAGTTTTTTATCTTTTATTTTTGTTTTTTTATTTTTTCGACGATGCATTTTTCGGAGCACATTTCTATGCTGCTGCTCTTTTATTTTAAATCTTTCACTTTTACAGTCGTTTAATTATTGTCACCATTCCCTTACCCCAGACGGGAATTATATAGTGTCAGTGACACTTATTCTTAATTCCTCCATTTTTCTTTGATTCTGTATAACTATGATTTCGAAACAAAGCAAAAACTTACTATGGAATTAGTGCACCTGAGTGAATAGGTTTGCAATGTACTATTAGTTTAATTTGTTCACATGTTTTAAGAGCGTGGTGAGCAAACCTGCCGAAATCTCATTGGAATTTCCGTTTTAATCATTTTGATAAAATGTCATGATCGGTATGCGTTAGGTTTTCTCATTTGTTTAAGCACTTCTGACTTACTTTTCAAGATAACTGTCAGGAATTCACCACTGACTTGCCTATCAGGTTACCTGTCAGGAATTAATTTCTTTCTTGCCTTACAGGTTAACTGTCAGGAATTCACTTCTGACTTTCAGGTTAACTGTCAAGAATTCACCTCTGACTTTCGGGTTAACTATCAGGAATTCACTTCTGACTTTCAGGTTAACTGTCGGGAATTCACTCCTGATTTACCTTTCAGGTTAACTGTCAGGAATTCACCTCTGACTTGGCTTTCAGGTTAACTATCAGGAATTTACTTCTGACTTTCAGGTTAACTGTCAGGAATTCAGCTTTGACTTGCCTTGCAGATTAACTGTCAGGAATTCCCGTCTGATTTTCAGGTTAACTGTCAGGAATTCCCGTCTGACTTTCAGGTTAACTGTCAGGAATTCCCGTCTGACTTTCAGGTTAACTGTCAGGAATTCACCTTTGACATACCTTTCAAGTTAACTGTCACGAATTTTGCTGCTTGTTTTGTTGATAATTTTATTGAAAGATAATTTAATTGCAGCCCTTAACCTCTGACCTTTTGAGGAAGGAGAAGGTCCCTCAGCATTTCTGATGAATCTCTGATTCGTTTTACGAAACCCTCAGAAAATTTTTAAATCGTGTAATAGAACCTGTTGTAAGGTTACAACATTCCAATTATATTTTTTGTGTATTGGTGTGTGCGCGTGGGTGTGTATGTTAGTGTGTGTTTGTGTGGGGTGGGGGCGGTGGGGGTAGTCCATCCGGGAGCTTTCTCCCTGCTCTTGATTTGTATCTTGTCTCTGTTCATCCACTTTGAGTGACATCCGTAAGCAATTACCAACGTCAATTTCTTTATAAATGCTACCATTCCTTCATCTATTCCCTTTGATTTTCACTTCTGTTCTCCTATAATTCAATCTTCCATGATTCCTTTACTTCTTATGTCTACATTCTCTCTCTCTCTCTCTCTCTCTCTCTCTCTCTCTCTCTCTCTCTCTCTCTCTGTCCTCAGCCTTAAAGCTCTCATCCAGATACTACACGACTATCTTATAATACCAGTTCATCCTTATTTGTAAGCCTTATATTTTGGAATTTTGTCTCCAGCGAGACAAAACAAAAAGTAACGGAACTAAGGGAAAATCTACTGCCAAAGATTATTCGACATGGCAGCAGGATATTGGCCAATATTCGGTTCATCCGAGACTTACGCTTGACGTAATACCTGTCAACCTGCCTCTTCCCTCATTTTCCTCGTGGATATTAACCTTGCTGCATTCCCTTTCTTAGAAAACAATATGTCTTCCCACTTACAGGTATGGTTTGGGAATTCTTCCTTCAATCTAATAATATATCACAAAGGATGTGGCTCTCTCTCTCTCTCTCTCTCTCTCTCTCTCTCTCTCTCTCTCTTCTTCCATCTATCCTCCATGTCTAAAAATAATACTTTCTTCTGTTCTTGCAATACACATTGCATTACATTACAACTCTCTCTCTCTCTCTCTCTCTCTCTCTCTCTCTCTCTCTCTCTCTCTCTCTCTCTCTCTCTCATATTTCCTCCAAGTTTCAAAATAATACTTTATGCTGTTCTTGCTGTACACAATACATTACAACTCTCTCTCTCTCTCTCTCTCTCTCTCTCTCTCTCTCTCTCTCTCTCTCTCTCTTCTTCCATATATCCTCCATGTCTAAAAATAATACTCTCTTCTGTTCTTGCAGTACACATTGCATTACATTACAACTCTCTCTCTCTCTCTCTCTCTCTCTCTCTCTCTCTCTCTCTCTCTCTCTCTCTCTTCTTGTTCTTCTTCTTCTTCTTCTTCTTCTTCCATATTTCCTCTAAGTTTACGAATAATACTTCGTGCCGATCTAGCAATACACAATACATTACAACTCTCTCTCTCTCTCTCTCTCTCTCTCTCTCTCTCTCTCTTCTTCCATATTTCAAGTTTGAAAATAATACTTTGTGTTGTTCTTGCAATACACATTACATTACAACTCTCTCTCTCTCTCTCTCTCTCTCTCTCTCTCTCTCTCTCTCTCTCTCTTTCTCTCTCTCTCTCTGTCCGTTCTTTTCCCATATTTCCTGCAGGCTTAAGCATATTATTTCTGGCTGTTCTTGCAATGTTGTATCGTTTTCCATTCCTATTGTACTATGTTGCAACTTCTTCTTCCTTTGTATTCTAGTGTTCTGTCAACGTAGAATCTCCTAATGTGTCGAAACCTGAAGCAGGAATTCACTTCCCTTTTCTAGCGTTGAAAGAGAGAGAATGTGCTCTGTGTTACTTACGAGGCACCGATGTCGGCAAAGGACGTTATCGGAAATTAAACTGTGATGCAAGCGACTGGCTAAATGGTTATCTAAAATTCGAATAGATTATATATCATGGTATAATCTCCTTTCAGTTCGTAAATGAAATTGTATTATCTTGTACTGTAAAATTGGTGACTATATTATATATATATATATATATATATATATATATATATATATATATATATATATATATATATGTATATATAATATATATATATATATATATATAATATATATATATATGTATATATATATATATATATATATATATATATATATACATATATATATATATATATATATATATATATATATATATATTATATATATATATAAACTGATTCATAAGCTTTGGTATAATGTTTGAGTGTTTTCTCAAGGGACGAGAAAAATCTGTAATCATAGTCATTATCGTATTATGAATGAATAAGTAAGAGAATAAAAACAGAAATTTTAATGTATGTTTCTCAGATTGCCAGTAAATATTTTCCTTTATTTAAGGCAAGTGTGAGCAATTATTTTTCGTAGACTCTTACCCCTATGCGAGTTAGTTCATGATATGTATTGATTATCGTAAATAATGATGTTACACTTGACTCCTCTCTCGTAGTAGCCATCTTGCTTGGTGAGACGTACCCGCGTGAAGTCACAATATTAGTGTGAAAATAGTAGGATAAAGCGTCTTCTAAGTTAGTTTATCAAGTGTAATACTATAAATCAGAACAAGATGGCAGTAAGTTCCAACTGCGGGAAAGGTGGCGTAATTTGGCGTGCTTAGCAGATTCACAATACGATGAGGTAGCAGGAAGGGAACTGGCATTTCTCATCTATGAAATCAGCAACAGTCCTAACCAAAAAGATACAAAGCATTCATAGATATATTAGAAGGATAAATCCTTCAACTGGAACAAATCTAATGAAAACATCTTGAAAATAATTGAAGAAGTTCCAAATAAATCCAAGTGGTCAAGAAACTCATAAAGAAAATATACATAAACCAACATATTCCGACAAAGAAAATGAATAAGGTGAATCTTGTGAATATACTAATTGATGCATTAGGAAAAAGAATGCCAAAAGCATGCAAACTGTGTAAGGTTTTGGTATAGCATAGTCATCCACAAAACCTAATATCAAAATGTGCTGCATGCAACATTCCGACCCATCCACAGTGTGCTGAGTAATACAAGATTTGAGAGAAAAGATACAAGAATTTTTTGTTCAACATGTCTATCATGGATAGACAATGTTATTAAATCAAGATTGAATGTACAAATAGTTGAGGATGAAGAAGAAGAGGAAGAGGAAGAGAAGAAGAAGAAGAGGACGGAAGAAGAAGTAGCAAACAAAAATGAAATGACAGAAAAAAATAAGGAAAACAAAGACAAGATAAAAGTATGGATGCAGAGATACTCATTGATACTACATATAGGCAATAAAGCAGCATACCTACGAAGAAATAAATTACGAATATTAACACTGAAAAGCAAATCCCGAAGAGGCTCTACCCAGATCTATACAATGACGGGAAGAGGAAAAAAATAGACAAGAAAGACAAAATCTGCAACCTTTTGAAAAGAGGGAATTGCAGATTTGGAGAAAGATGTTACTACAAACATCCTAAGATATGTCAACTATGAAATATATGGTAAATGTGCATACTTAGATGGATATGGGGATGATTTGCAGAGATCTGCATCCAAAAATATGTAAAAACCTAAAAAAAGAAGGAAAAGGATGTAAGTTCGACAAAAATGCAAATATATGCACCCTGTAGCCATGAATCATAATCAAATAAATAACCAACCAAGTAATAAAATCCAAATAAGAAGAAACAAATAAAGAGAGAAATCAGAATATCAGGTAAAAGAGAAAAAGCAAACCACCAATGAGATATGCAGAGGTGTCAGCAAAAAATTTCAAAGCATCAGCTCCGAAATTCTACTCAAGAGATAATAACTGTATTTATTATGCAAGAGGATATTGCAGAAACGGAGAAAATTGCAGATTCAGACACAACTTAATAATTATGATGAAGGAAGATCAAATATTATGGAAAAGTTGATTTTTTAATGTCAGAATTTCTGGAAATGAAAAAAAGAACAACATACCAGAACAGGAAAGAGACATGGGAAAATCCTTATTACTATCAGTATTAAATGAAGGAGAAAACACGCAAACCATCATAGTGATGAATGCGCAGGGTTTTAGTTACGAGTAACTCAAAAAGAAAAATAGAGTACTTAGAAGAACTACCCCAAAATGAAAAGAAATAGATATAATGAATATAAGTGAAACCTGGTATTCCCAAGAGACTGGGAATGATGATCAAATAAAAAGGGTTCCAAACTTATAGATCAGATAGAAAAAATAGGATCAAGGGAACCGATCAATATATGGGAAAGACAAAAAACAAGGAAAATATATGAGAAATATAGTAACTCAGAATGTGAACTAATAGCGGTAGAATTTGAATCTGAAAAATTGATGAACATAGTAATATATAGACCTCCTAATACTAAAGAGTTTGACATAATAATTGAAAAATGTATGATATATGTAGAAATCACAAGGACTGGACTATTCTCCTATCTGTGACTTCAACTTTCCTTTCGTAGAATGGAAAGAACGAATAGGAGATTGTGGTTGTACCTTATACATATAAAAAGAGAGTAATAGTAGTGCAGAAGATAAGAGGCAATTTGAAAAGCTATTAGATATGCTACTAGAATACAACATTCAACAAATAAATCACCTGCCAACAAAGAAAGGAAAATACTTTAGACCCTAGGTATTTGTGAACGAGATGAATTATGTTAAAGAAATAATAGTTTATAATGCGAGTATTTTCAGACCATAATGTCATAGAATTAACAGTTCATTCCCAAAGCAAGTGAAATAGAGATAAGCAAGAAATGCCAAAAAGTGGGAAGGATATGGAAAATACACTTCTACAGTAAAAATATAAAATGGTCAGAAATTAATGAAGAATTAAACAAAGATTGGGATAACATTTTCGTAGTGATACATAAGGGTAAATACGGAGATATTATATAAAATATTGGGATAATATGTGGAAATATATACCGAAGAAGAAAAGTAACATCATTCATGCATACCAAGAGACAGAAGGATCTTTGTTCCAGAAAATCAGAAAGTGGAAAAAAGGTCTTGCAAAAGAAAAAAATGCATGGAAAGTTATAGAACTAAAAAGTAAGATAGAAAATGCAGAACAAAGATTATACAATCAAAAGAAAATGAAAAACGGGACTTGGAAGAAAAAACCCTATTAAATATCAGCAAAACCCCAAACTATTATCTCATATGCGAAGAAGATGAATAAAAGAAGAATAGAAATAGGCCCTCTGAGAATTGAAGGGAGATTAACTGAATGAAAAAAAAAGGAAATTTGCAACATACTGGCAGAACGATATAAGAGAGAATTCACCCCTAGAATAGATAATGAAGATAATGATATAGAAGTAAGGGATGAAAAATAGTGAATATTTAGCTGACATAGATATTAATGAAGCTGATATTGTGCAGGCTATTAATGAAAATTAAAAATGGAGCTGCTGCAGGGCCTGATGGAATTCCTGCTATTTTGTTAAAGAAAGTAGTTCATTCTATCGCAAAGCCACTTGCAATATTATTAAGACAAAGTGTAGATACAGGCAAGATATATGATGAGCACAAATTAGCATATATTACCCCTACTTCAAAAGTGGATCAAGACTAGAGGCAAGTAATTATAGGCCTGTGAGTCTAACATCACATATTATGAAAGTGTATGAAAGGGTAATGAAGAAAAATATTATGAAACATTTAATAAAAAATAATTTGTTTAATAAAGGACAACATGGTTTCGTACCCGGAAAAAGTACACAAACCCAACTGTTAGTCCACCGTGAAAACATATTCAAAAATATGAAAAGCGGAAATGAAACAGATGTGGTTTATTTAGACTTTGCAAAAGCTTTTGATAAAGTAGACCATATATATTAGCGAAGAAAATTAGAAAAACACAATATCGTGGATAAAGTAGGAAGATGGTTAAAAGAATTTTTACACAACAGAAAACAGATAGTTATTGCAAACGACGAGAAATCGGATGAAGCCAAGGTAATATCCGGTGTGCCGCAAGGTACGGTGTTAGCTGCAATACTGTTTGTTATTATGATTGAAGACATAGACAATAATGTTAAAGATTCGGTAGTGAGTAGTTTGTTCGCAGATGACACAAGAATAAGTAGAGAAATTACTTGTGATGAAGATAGGAAACGCTCTACAAAAGAGACCTTAACAAAGTATATGATTGGGCAGAGGTAAATAGGATGGTATTTAACTCTGATAAATTTGAATCAATAAATTATGGAGACAGAGAAAGAAAGCTATATGCATATAAGGGACCTAATAATGAGACCATCAGCAAATTAAGGAACGCAGTAAAGACCTTGTGGAATGAGATGAATCAGGAACATGTTATGCAATGATCAAATAGCAACTCTGTTGGCAAAATGTAAAGCAAAAATGGGAATGTTGTTACGGCACTTCAAAACAAGAAAAAGCTGAAACACATGATTATTGCTGTAATAAAACTATGTTCGTAGTCCACTTGAATATTGCAATATGATATGGTACCCACACTATCAAAAGGATATTGCACAAATAGAGAGTGTACAAAGGTCCTTTACAGCTAGAATAGAAGAAGTTAAGGACTAGACTACTGGGAAAGACTACAATTCTTAAAATTATATAGTCTAGAAAGAGAAGAGAACGCTACATGATAATTCAGGCATGGAAACAGATAGAAGGAATAGCAGAAATATCATGGAACTAAAATATCAGAAAGAGAAAGCAGAGGTAGATTAATAGTGCCCAAACTATACCAGGAAAAATAAGGAAGCACACAGGACATTAATCCACTACGCACCAGCATCGATAATGAAAAACAGCGTCTATTCAATGCGTTGCCAGCTCATCTGAGGAATAATCAGGAGTGAGCGTAGATGTGTTTAAGAATAAGCTCGACAAATATCTAAACTGCATCCCAGACCATCCAAGATTGGAAGATGCAAAATATACCGGAAGATGTACTAGCAACTCTCTGGTAGACACTAGAGGTGCCTCACACTGAGGGACCTGGGGCAACCCGAACAAGATGTAAGGTCTGTAAGGTAAGGTCTGAGGTTACGATACCCAAGCAAGTCATAATTGCGACCGAAGAGAGAATACACGTAATGTCGGTTGTATGTCCTTTGTGGTTCAGACTGAAATTAATTCTGTTGGATGTTACAGGTACGTTAGCCTGAGGTCTGCGAGGGGTAAACCAATGGCCGTGAAGGTCTAAGACTGTACGTGTACGTGTGTACGAGTGTTCTTGTTTACTAGACATCGATTTGGAGAAGTATGACTCGTGCAGTAAGAGCGGGTCGTATCATTCACTTTGAGCCGCGTCTATACATATTGCCCACTACAGGCGGCAGTTTTCAGTCATTATTACAGGTGGCATTATACAAAGGATAATTATGTATTGGAAAAAATAACCTCATTACCGAGCCTTATCGAATGTAACGTAACCCCTTAGTCGAGGTGCAGAGTAGAGTTCCTCGAGATCATGGTTTCATTGCCAATCCTTTTTGCTTTTTATGGAAATTGAAACTTTCCTAACATCCAGATGCCTTGATTATATTTCCCGGAGAAAGAAACCGGCCAGTCTGTCTTATAACAAAAAGGCGTGATTCGACCTCCAGCTTACACGGGGCACTGTCTAAAATCTACGGTCAGATAGCGCTTTGCTGCGCCAACGAGAATTAAAATAAATACGCTTTATTTTATTAGAAATAGTTGTTCTGCACTGTTTAGTAACTCATAAATGAAATAATTGTTCTGCATTGTTTAGTAACTCATAAATATCCTATCCTAAAATTCCTTCATCTTTAATTCAACGCCAAACACCTTTCTCAGACATTTTAGGCTTTTCCATAGAGCTTTCATACCCCCTCCCCCAACAAGAACAACATAAACAAAATAGTCTGTAGGTTTACTCCCCGAGTAAGCAAAAACAGACCTGGCATCGTCAGAAGAAAAGGTGAACATGACGTTTCTGTTTCAAAACAGCGAGTTTTTAAAATATGAGATATTATCTTCTGCTAAATAAATTGTCACTTCTGAATGCGAGAAAGCTTTAATAATCTAATTCTTATCTTAATTTAATTTTAAAATGAAACTCAAAAGAATTCCATGATGATAAACACTCCCATAATGCACTGTTTGGACGCGAGTCCTATACTGTGCAAATTGCAACGTTCAATTTGCTACCTAATAGGACGGAGAGGGTTTAAAATGCAGCTGAAAAAATCTGTCCCCTTCATTATCTCAATGGAAAGAATTTGGTGACGCTCTCTCTCTCGACGACTAAACAGAACTTAATTTCCTGTCACCTGGACAGAAAAGTGGCTGTTCCCACCGCGAGGCAAAATCAAGGTTGATTCTGAAAAATGAATATAACCAGTTTTGTCACATTTCTCCCTGTATCGTCTTTCCTGGGTGAAATTCCTAGTGTTACTTTTTATTTTAATACATACATACCATGCCATTATTATTATTTTTATTATTATTAGCAAACATATGTATACAGAAATTATGTATGATAAATTCGTAGAGTAACTAAGTCTACGGGCATAACCAGCCCCGTTTCACGGGCAGAACCTGCCAGCTCCGTTCAGAGAATCCCTTCTCACCCCTACCCCCTTCGGAGCGTGGAGGGGGTAGGATGAAACCACATTCTAAACCATCTTAGGGGTTCACACTATAACCCTGCCAAGTTTCATGCCCATCAGACCAGCCGTTTTGCCGCGTGATTGATGATGATGATGATGATGATGATGATGATTATTATTGTTATTATTACTGTGTCAAATATAAACCGTTTCCCCTTACATGGGTTTGCTAATACTAACATATTCAATATCAGCTTCCGAACTATGCAGAAAGCCTTTACGAATCAACCTGTCTGTAAAATCATTAGTATTATTATTATTATTATTATTATTATTATTATTATTATTATTATTGTACTTGGAGCAGACCCTCTCTCAAGCATACTTTATTCAAAGTAATGGCTACTTCAGCAGCCTTACTATTGTACAGATTTTCTATTTTTCGAATAGCGGCTTTTTTCTGTGCTACTTAAACAGGCTAGTAGAGCGCCTCTGGAGGTCATTATCACATGCAGGGTCAAGATCGGTGTATATATTTATATTTCAATTTCGAAAAATGGAGAAGAATCTCTACAAGCGTAATGCCAATAAGTCATTTAAGACACACTTCTGAAGGGTCACAGTTCAAGTGCCACAAGGCTGAGGAGAAGTGCAATATTTTGCTGCACGTTGTTGCATGTCGGTGAAATTAACATAGCTTTTTCTCACGGATAAGATACAAGAAACTTTAGCGTTTAGAATTTGAGAGTCAAAGCATACATACGCTGCGTCTGAGGATAAATTAAACAACTATTTTTTAACAAATGTACTTACCTTCCTCACACACACAACACACACACACACTCGTATACCTTAATATTACCTATATTATATATATATATATATATATATATATATATATTATATATATATATATATATATATGTAGATGTATAGTAATAATAATAATAATAATAATATAATAATAATAATATCCAGGTATAAGATTTGTACAGACAAGGAAAGTCTCTCTCTCTCTCTCTCTCTCTCTCTCTCTCTCTCTCTCTCTCTCTCTCTCTCTCTCGTGTCATTGCAGAAGTATTTGAAGAATAGATCAGTTATAGTTACAAAATAAGACAAATTACGCGGCTCGTGTAATCAAAATTGAAAGGAAGAGTGTGATATGTGCATTTCTGAGTATTACTGAGTTTTAGTGATAGCAGAATTTGAACTTCTTTGAGATATGTGTGATATTCAATTAATGCTTAAATGTCTATCGTAGTTATTAGAGAATGTCTACGATTGCTATTTTTAATAGTTTTTTAGAAGTAAGGTTGTAATTACTTCTTAAAAACAACAAAATAATAAAGCCACGAATATAAAAATAACGCACGACTCTCGTGCCGACAGGACACGGCGTTGTAGTACGATAACCGGTTTTATGGCAGCACTGGCACCCTGGTTCTTGCCAGACGTAAGTGGAGGAGAGAGAGGCAGTCTCTCAGTGCCGCTGTAGACTTCGCAGGTAACAGCAGCAGGTTTTGCCGTGGTGTCTGTCGAGTGGATTCATTCGCTGTTACTCTCGGCGCACGAAATTCTTGAAAAAGTGTAATTAGCGGGTTTCTTCATTTTTTTGTTTTTAGTGATAAAAAAAGTATTAATTTTATGATTTAGTCGTTTCCAAATTACCGATCATATTATGTACTGTTATTTATATATTCGATTCAGAAGGCTTCCTAACTTTCGTCGAAGTTATGATGTCACTCTGAAATGACAAAGTTGATGAAACGTACCGACTGCGTTGTCAGGTTATGAACCACTAATGACAACATATATGACTAATCGAATTCTTTAATTCAAACGTTCGTCATTTATAACTCGAAAAGGAGCTGGGTTTTGGGTTAGATACAAAGTGCCGAAATGAAAATTCCATGAAATGAAATCTAGAGATAAACATGGCTTGGAAAGAATGTTCGAAAATTGATTCAATGCTTTGGAACTTGGAGAGAACAGAATGCTATTGGAGAAAAGTATTTCAAGATTTAACAGTTGAACTGAGGTTCGTCTTCGACGCTGACAGACTGATTATCTATGAAGATGGAATCTTTTTTATTTTAATTTTTTTAGTTTGCTTTAGAATTCTATTAAAATTCCGCTATTCTCTTAACAACAATTAATTGTGAAATGGACTTTTATTTTCTGTATCATCACCATTATTATTATTTATTATTATTATTATTATTATTATTATTATTATTATTATTATTATTATTATTATTATTATTATTGTTGTTGTTGTTGTTGTTGTTGTACAGTAGGTAGGTGAACAAAACTGCTTTGAAGCACTAGCAAACGCATAACATATTATTTGCATGCTTTAAATCAGTATTAGAGTAAATTCTCTATTTTTTTTCATACTCCAGAATTTTTAATCTCTCTCTCTCTCTCTCTCTCTCTCTCTCTCTCTCTCTCTCTACACCGTGTAAATGGATCAGAAATCTTCTTAGATTTGGTATATGAAATCAGTTATATATATATATATATATATATATATATATATGTATATATATATATATATATATATATATATATGTATGTATATATAATATATATATATATATATATATATATATGTATGTATGATATATATATATATATATAATTGTATTGATATAATATATATATATATATATATATATATATATATATATATAGTGTGTGTGTGTGTGTGTGTGTGTGTGTGTGTGCGTGTGCGTGTGTATGCGTGTGTGGGTGGGTTTGTCAGAAAGCAATTGATTATCTGTGTGTTAGTTTGCATGCAATGCATGCATGTATTGTTGCGTGAGCGTGAGTCGTCAGGTGTCTGTATTCACTGATCGAAATAAAAATAAAAAAATAAAAATAGAAAACAAGTAAACAATGCGCCGAAGTATATTCGGCACAATCGAGTTTTCTGTACAGCGTATAATGTTGTATGAAATTCTCAGCCTCGGCCGGTGAAACTTTCACCGACGAC
>NC_087206.1:70125097-70130097 GCF_015104395.2 Macrobrachium nipponense | reverse complement strand
ATATCTAACCTTTTGTTATTATTATAAAAGTTCTTGGGTAATATTAGGAAAATCATAAGCGTATAATCATTATTTTTAGGATATCCTTTATTAAGGAGTGTTTTAACATCATATCTTTAGTTCTCAAAAAGGATTTTTATATATTATAAATATTTGATGGAAGGGACAGACGTCCTTTGACATAAAACAGTAAGATATTTTAGTCAGTGGATCAACTTTCAACTTAAAATTTTTTGTCCCCTTATCTTTTTTATTTCATTTTTGCTAAATTTTATGAAAGAAAATCTCTCGTTGTATTTGCCACCTGAAAATAATAAACGCGTATTGATCTATTACCAGACACTGGCTCAGCCTGATTGCGTCTGACATCTAGCGGTCAAATGCAACACTTCGAGCCTTGTTTTATTTTGTCTTTTATTGGTTTTCTTCATTTCTCTTCATCGAATTTTTGTGCTGTTGATAGATTCATTGTATGACAAAGGAACTGTGATTGAAATTCATTGTATGGTAAAGGAACTGCCATTAAAATTTCATTTTTTGGTAAAGCTGTCATTGAAATTCATTGTATAGGGAAGGAACTGTCTTTGAAATTCATTGTATGGTAAAGGAAATGTCATTTCAATTCATTTTTATGGTAAAGGAACTGCCATTCAATTCATTGTATGATCAAGGAACTATCATTGAAATTCATTGTATGGTAAAGGAACTGTCGTTGAAATTAATTGGATGGTGAAGGAACTATCATTCCGTCGATACAAATCGATGAATGAGTCCCAACTAAAATTTAACATAAATAGGATATCAGTCAAAATATCCCTAGGATCTTAGTTACCTCGAGGTCATTTTTTGGAATGAATATATATATATATATATATATATATATATTATAATATATATGTATTTATACTATATATTATACTATATATATATATATATAATATATATATATATATATATATATATATATCTCTTTTTTTTACTTCGTTTTCATTGGCTTGTAGTGATTCTCATCTAAACTTTTTCTTTTTTCTTTCACAGTAGTACCGCTATAAAATGGTATGTTGCAAATCTTTTAAATGTTTTTCCTTTGAGTAAAAACAACTGCGCACTATGTTACCAAAATTCTATGCATATCGCTCTGGTCATGAGAAACTTATTTTTTTTTTACTTACGTATTGTTATTATTAGTATTGCTGTTATGACTGCCCTGATGTCGAAATGACCCATTCTTTTGTGTCTTGATGACTCCAGTCGAACCCACGCATACATATCTAAGCGCTTGCATGTCACCACGAATTTATCATTCGCTGGTTCTAAACGATTGGTTCGTTAACAGTGTTTGCTATTCTTTTGATATATATGTTATTTAACTGTCAGGTTTTTTTATGGCTTTCATAACTAGCAAATGACAAAATTGGCCTTTTGCAGTATACAGTGGTAATGGCATGTTTTGACCGATCGCTCGTGACATCTAGCAATGATTATACGAACCTTTATGAGTGTTTACCTTCCACTATTTACTCTCCTTGCATCCATTACTACCGCTATTAATGAATATTCTTTCTATAGAAAGCTCTCTCTCTCTCTCTCTCTCTCTCTCTCTCTCTCTCTCTCTCTCTCTCTCTCAATAGTGCGTGCATCAGCAAAATCTAATAATAAATACATTATTAGGGAAAAACTCTATCACGAGAGTATATAATACAAAGTGTAAAAAGTCCGTGTATAATTTTGAAGACTTTACAGAAAGCTTTCGAACCCTTCCCTGGGTTCATCATCTTCAGTCAAAAAAAAAAGGTGAACCCAGGGAAGGGTTCGAAAGCTTTCTGTAAAGTCTTCAAAATTATACACGGACTTTTTACACTTTGTACTATTGTGGACCTTTAGAACAGAAAATAAATGCATTAGAAAATTTTTAAAAGCTGGAAAAATGGGAGGGAGAATATTGCTTCACTAACTGTTGGTGAAAACATTCATGTTATAATCCCCATGTATTAAATCCACTATTGAGCATTATTACGCAGAAAAAATATTGAAGGATTTATATGTTGCTATACCTTAACACGCCTATCTCTTTAAGTATCTGTAAGGACTCGCTATCTAACATTTTCATTTTATTGTCAGTGTTATACAAGCACAATTTTATTTAGCAAATATTATATATATATATATATATATATATATATATATATATATATATCTATATATATATATATATATATATATATATATATATATGATAAATCATCGTTCTTTGTTTTCGTTGTGTAAATAATGGACTAATTTAAAAACATAAAATCTTTATTGTTTGTTCATCAATGCTGTGTGTTGTTCACTTACTACTTTTATTTTGTTGTCCATTAAATATTACTGGAGTGTATATATATATATATATATATATATATATATATATATACATATATATATATATATATATATATATATATATATATATTATATATATATACATCTCTCTCTCTCTCTCTCTCTCTCTCTCTCTCTCTCTCTCTCTCTCTCTCTCTCTCTCTCATATATATATATATATATATATATATATATATATATATATATATATATATATAATATATATATATATATATATATATATATATATATATATATATATATATATATATATATATATATATATATATATATACATTAAGTGCAGGTAATGAAAATTATTTAATTACATTTTGTTACGTAAGTGATATGCTGAAATGTCTGCTTATTTGACATTTCAGCTCTCCTTTGTATCAGTTCGTACTCATGAAAAACTAATATTTCATTATAATTGTGTCATAATATCGTTAACAACAAATATTTCATCTTTTTTTTATTTATATTACTTACTACTTGAATTCATCATAGGACTACCTGACAAAAGTCTACGCTACAGGTTGCAAACGAAGTTTATATAATCTTGTTTAAGAATAATTTCAATCTTTAATTTTCGCTTTAATGAAAATGAAATCCGTCATTATTAAAAAAATTTCTTTTGTCTTAATTATCTAAGCCTCGTACTTTTCTCTAAAAGAAAACTGTTGAGATGACTTTTGTCCGTCCACACTCTTTCTCTGTCCGCCCTCAGATCTCAAAAACTACTGAGGCTAGAGGGCTGCAAAATGGCATGTTGATCACCCACCTTCCAGTTATCAAGCATATAAAATTGCAGCCCTCTAGCCTCCGTACTTTTGATTTTATTTATGGTTAAAGTTAGCCTCGATTGTGCGTCTACCAGCACAGTCCACCACCAGGCAGTTGGTGAACTGAGAGTTTCATGCAAAATCATACGCTGTACAGAAACCTCCCTCGCTTTTTTTTTTTTTTTTTTTTTTTACTTCACTTCAACCCCTTTTTTTCGCAAAACAGTATTACGCAACAGAGAGAGAGAGAGAGAGAGAGAGAGAGAGAGAGAGAGAGAGAGAGAGAGAGAGAGAGAGAGAGAGAGAGAGAGAGAGAGAGAATCTATTATTTGAAATTCCACTATCTCTTTGTGCTTCATCACTAAACATTTCTCAATTAAAATTCGCTAAAATGTTGTTTCAGAAGGACTTACATAATCGAGCCTTTGGAATACCTAAAGAGCTGAAGCTTTGCTTTTCTTAAAGTTACTGAAGCATCCTTCCGTGGTGGTTAGAATAACATAATTACCGGTGCGTTTAGCTGTCCTCATGGAATAAACTTGTACAGGAATTGCCAGGAGACATAATTCATTAAGAATTCCAGGAATCGAAAGGATTATATTTATGAGAAATCAATGCATAAACTTAGTCCACGACAACACTGAAAAGAAACCTTCGTGAAAAGAAGACATGAAACAAAAGAACGAAAGAAACGGAGATGCGTTTGTCTGCTTTTTCTGATCTTTCTGGTGATTGTGAATAGGACTGCCACGCATAGAAAACGAGGAGCATAGAAAACGTCCCCCTTCTCAGTGCCAGAAAAGGCGGCTTGTTCTTTGCATCATTACTCTCCCATGATCTTTGTGGCGCAAAAGATCTATGAACTTAATGAGGCCATGAGAGGCTGACGTTCGCTATTTGAGGACCCCAGGGGAACAAGTCAATGGAGTAGGGACTCACCACGCATTACCCCCAGCATTCGTTCCCAGCTCAGCAAAGGTAAGGCAGTCACTTGTTGTATTTTCTGTGCTTTCTTGATTTTATTATGAGAGCTTATCATTGCTACTGTCTCTGTTATCAATACATTCATATAACACGTCACACTTTTATTAATACATTCATATAACACGTCATAATTTTACTAATACATTCAAATAACACGTCACAATTTTAGTAATACATTCATATAACAGGTCGCAATTTTATTAATACATTCATATAACACGTCACAATTTTATTAATACATTCATATAACACGTCACAATTTTATTAATACATTCTTATAAAGTGCCACAATTTTATTAATACATTCATATAACACGTCACAATTTTAGTAATACATTCATATAACAGAATTTTGGCTACTGATAGCAATATATGAAAGAGTTTAGGGTGTTACTCTTTATTTATGGCGTAATTATCTGTTTTTGTGCAAATAGAATATATGTAAAGGATTATGATCGTAAGAAGTTTGTATTTGATAATTCAGTGCAAGTGTCCTTCAACCCCCCCTACCCCCGTATCTCTCTCTCTCTCTCTCTCTCTCTCTCTCTCTCTCTCTCTCTTTATTTACTTAATTACAGCAGGATATTCGTAATTAGTTTGACAATCTTGCCTTTCCTCGATGTCTCCTCGGATGGACTAATAAGCCTTTGAGACATCGTAATCCTTATAACTCCATGTAACTCTTACAAACACAGAACGAGATCGAAACAAAATTAAATTCACAGAAAAATATGACGCCGAAACTTCACGACAACCAACGCTCTTTCATCCAATCAATCAATAATTCAGTTCCGAATTGGACATAGCTTGCAGGGAAGTCTGTAAAATAAGATGATAAAGAAAAGATAGAATAAAAGATACATGGTGACCTAA
>NC_087206.1:70115097-70120097 GCF_015104395.2 Macrobrachium nipponense | reverse complement strand
TTTCAGGGCCTGAAATGAGATCGAGGCGCCTTAGAAAGGTTTTTGCTGTTCTCCCTGAAATAATCTGATTACCCGGTTGAGAGAGAGAGAGAAAAAAGTCTTTTAACTGAATAACACCTTTTTTTTCGTTTTCAACCTAAAAAAACATGGAGAGTTGCCAAATAAGGGTTTAGGTGATTTTTAGTGTTTAATAATGATTTCATATAGGGTGAAATATTATTCCTCAACTTATAGAATGTACATTAAAGGTATTTTGTACCAGGCTGTTGGAAAAAATATCTTTTGAAAGAAATGTAACAGTTAGTCATATGACTTATGGAATCTGATATAATACAGCCTTATCTCTCTCTCTCTCTCTCTCTCTCTCTCTCTCTCTCTCTCTCCTCTCTCATCTCTGTTGTAGTTTGTAAGTGTTTATAGATTTTGCATGTCAACACTCGTCTATGGTTCAGGTACTTCTATTATTAACACGACCTTCACGATCAGAAAAGTAGGAGGATGAAGGACTTTGTTTTCTATCGTAGCAACAATCTAATGACTAAGCATAAATTATGGAAGATATAATGAGATAATTCGCTTTCCATTACTGTTCCCTCCTTCCCACATTCTCCTGAATGATGAACGTGGAATTTTTGTCATTATTAAACGAATAAAGGAGCCTTTTCACATGATACAAATACAACTTACCATCTCGTCTGAAGGTGAGACTTTTATTTTCAGTGTTCTGTGAAAAAAAAAAAAAAAAAAAAAAACTTTTTCCGGCTTTGTCTGTCTGTCCGCACTTTTTTTCTGTCCTCCCCAGATCTTAAAACCCACTGAGGCTAGAGGGCTGCTAATTAATACGTTGATCATCCACCCTCCAATCATCAAACATATAAAATTGCAGCCCTCTAGCCTCAGTAGTTTTTATTCTGTTAGCCATGATCGGCTGAGGGTTTCGAGGGCCAAAGTTCATACAGCATTATACCGAGTCCACCGGAAGATAGATCCGATTTCGGTGGTCTTCACTATACGCTGTACAGGAAACTCGATTGATTCTTCTGCGTATTTTTTACTTGTCTGTTAATGAATTTAAAAATCGATGCTCCGATGGTCGTCGGTGATGATACAGTGTTTGCAGACTAGCCTTTGTACTCTGTCAGGTAATAAATACACTCAGGTGTAAACAAACAAACAAAAAACAATCAACGGACCCAAACTGCCTGATTTAAGTGGGTGGTAATGCTCATGGTTTGCACGAAACCTGTGTGCCTCAAAGTGGGTCACCTTCATTGCAATACATGAAGTTTTTTAATGGCCTTGGTTGAAGTCAGGTGTCGCATTTACGGAATATATGTTTCTGAAAAAATACGTTTTTAAATTTAAGATTCTGCCTCGAGGTCTAACTCGAATCCAGCGCTTCGATTTAGATCAAGCTGATTTATGATGAATTTGAGTTTCTGTGATCACTTCAATCTATCATTTCGGTTCCGTTTCATGCTTTTCATCGCTGGATCGTTTTGCCCCGTTCGAAATTCAATTGTTTCAGACCCAAGAAGGCCAAGGTGGAAAGCGAAGACTAGTCGTAATATACGCTGCAATTTCAACCCGAATCAATCCCGTTGCAGTTGGAAGCCATAATTTCGGTAACAAACAGATCGCAGAGGTAATTCGGCGGCTAAATTCGCACAAATGGAGGAAGGGGGAATCACTTCCTGTGCGTTTAATCTTTCCGATTGTTGACGACGTCATCCATTTCTCGAATTTCTTGTCGATATCTGACCCATGAATTAAGATGAACTTCTTTTCTTTTTCATTTATTTTCTCTGAAGACGATGGCCGGGTATGTATGAAGACGAGGATTCTTGGATGCCTCAAAACGTGTGTGGGCGAACGTGAATGAAGTTTTTCGTACGACTATAATTAATGTTTGCTCGGAACTGAAAAGAACTCGCGGCCGACCTGAGGGCTATATTCATCGCAGAAGAAGGACAGAAATTGCGTACCATAATGCCCCGGAGAGAGGAAATAAATATTGGACAGCTGTCTCGGTAATAAAGGCTGCGTGTAAATCAAGGATGATAGCTGGGGAAGGTCCCCAGGTTTTGATTATAGCAGCTTTTACTTTGCAGTGTTAAATATACTTTCGCGTTTATTAGACATACGCCGTAAGATAGTACACCTTTTTTCATGTAGCGTATTGCATGTTATTGGAAGCTTGTGAAATTGTTCAAATTCTAACGCTTCTCTCTCTCTCTCTCCTCTCTCTCTCTCTCTTTCTCTCTCTCTCTCTCTCTCTCTCTCTCTCTCTCTCTCAAACACGCACAACACATCATATATAATAATATATATGTATATATATATGTGTGTGTGTGTGTGTGTGTGAGAGAGAGAGAGAGAGAGAGAGAGAGAGAGAGAGAGAGAGAGGTGGGGCGGATTCTTTGGCATAGATAGTATCACAGCATTTTTGACGTAGGGTAACAGGAAGGTTATAAAAGGAAGATAAGTGGATACCCCTGAGTTGTTGGCAGATACGAAACAATAGGCTTAGCGAACAAAAATAATGCAAAATTCTGATGTTTTAGGGAAAAATGAGGAGTTGAGAAAGCCCAAGATACAGAGTAACATTAATTAGAAATAAAATTGCGGAAATCTACCTTTGAGTATCCGTATTTTCATTTATTTGAATTACAAAGTAAAGTAAAAGTATCCAAAATGAGTCCCTATACCACAGGGAGAAATTTGCAGAAAAGTTAAAAAATCTTATTCTAAATTTTGGGGACAGCCATCACATACCTTGAAACATTTATTTATTATTATTATTATTATTATTATTATTATTATTAGTTATTATTATTATTATTATTATTATTATTATTATTATATTAGTGGAGAAACAAGTCCACAGTTATGTATACGTACATATATATTTCCAAAAAATCTGTACAGACACCTTTCGGGAACACGTTCGATTCCCATTTTCAATCTTTTCTGTCGAGATGGAAAATGGGAATCGAACAGATTCCCGAAAGTTTTGTGTACAGATTTTTCTTTAAATATATGTACACATACATAACTGTAGATTTGTTTCTGCATTTCAAGACTCATGCTACTATGAGTATTCTATTATTATTGTTATTATTATTATTTATTTGTTTATTTATTTATTTATTTTATTTATTTATTTTTTATTTATTTATTTATTTATTTACTTATTTATTTATTTATTTATTTATTTATTTTATTTATTTATTTATTTATTTATCTATTTATTTATTTATTTATTTATTTATTTATTTATTTATTTATTTATTGTTCTTTGGTCTATCACAGTCATCCTACTCACCTGGGTGGTTTTGATAGTGTGGGGTCCGGGTTGCAACCTTCCTCCGTAGGAAACCATCACTTTTCTTACCATGTGCATTGTGTTTCTAGTAGCACACTCTTCTGCAGGGTCCTGGAGCTACTTCAGCATCTAGTTTTACCAGGTCACTTTTATTATTATTATTAGAATTTAGGTAGAAGACCCTCTTTCAAGCATGTTCTATTGAAGGGGATTGCTGAAAAGTGAAAAAATATAAAATTTTCATTTTGAGGGCAGCCATCACACACCTTGAAACATTAATAGAAAATATTATTAGTATTATTATTATTAAGTGGGGCATTTTAAGCGTCACATTCCTATTCTCGCTGTACTTTTATGAGTGAGGTTATTATGAGCGATGAGGAAGAACCGTTCTCTGAATAATACTTGCGTCGTTAGTGAATTCTCCTCGCCCCGTGAATTCACGTGGCCCCTGCATTCGCTCCCAGCTTATTTCACACTTGGTTGGCTTGGTTTTCTCGAAACGGAGATAGTATTTCTGGCTCTTAAAAAGGTGACCAAGCGCAAAACAGGCTTATGTTGTTCGCCTGGGGGAGGAGGAGGAGGTGGGCCATTTAAAGGAAGCCAGGCGGAAAATCGTTGCTTTTCATTGCCCACGATTATCTTTTGGTATCCCATTACGGTTATGTGATTATCCATTCTCCTCTGTTTTTTGTGGATCTGAGAGGCTTGTTTGTTTGTTTGTTTGCATGGTATTTTTACGCTGCAAGGAACCAGTGGTTATTTAGCAACGGGACCAACGGCTTTACTACGTGACTTTCGACGAACCACGTCGAGAGTTGAACTTATATCACCAGAAAAACACATCTCTAACCCTCAGTGGAATGCCGGAGAATCGAACTCGCGGCCACTGAGGTGGCAGGCCAAGACCAAACCGACCACGCCACTGAGGCACTCTGAGAGAGAGATTTGGTCTACTTTTCTGCAGATTGTGGTATGTGAGTTTGAAAACCTCGTTCGCTCCTGCGATTAATTTGACTATTGTAATGAGTTTTTAAGCCTATTTATACGTGTGTCATTTGCAACATAACGATTAATTTGACCATTGTAATGAGTTTTTATGACTAGGGTATTTATAAGTTCGTCATTTGCAACATAGCGATTAATTTGACTATTGCCATAATTTTTTATGCCTAGTTACCAGCTCGTCATTTGCAACATAACAATTAATTTGATTATTGTAATTAGTTTTTATAATAACAAATGTCGAAGTAACGATATTTTAGTAGATATTTGCTGGCAATACAGTCACATATACCTATGAGCCTTTTTCAACAATATGGCAAGATAAAATAATAGCAAGGCTTGATCCGGCCTCCAGCTTGTTCGGGTGCTAAAATCTACAGTCAAATAAAGCGTTGTTACACCAACGAAAATTAGAATAAATACGCTTTATTTTTATTAGAAAAAAAATTGTTCTGTTCTGTTTAACATGCACAATATTTATTTTTTTTGCATTTTCATTCAGATAAATAAATCATAAATATTCTATTCTAAAATTCCTGTATCATTAACTCAACGCGAAACACCTTTTTCAGACCTTATTAGGCTCTTCCATAGGGCTTTCCTATTCCCCCGCCCCCAACAAGAACAACAACAACAAAGTCGATTGTAAGCGAAAACCTATTATTGAGAC
>NC_087206.1:70102597-70110097 GCF_015104395.2 Macrobrachium nipponense | reverse complement strand
GATTCACGCAGCATTCTTTCACGGGTAATTTTCCGTGTCAATTTGGCTGTAAATATAAAATGGCTAAAATGCCCCGTTTACTCTGTCCGTCTGAATGTTTTTTTTATTTATTTATTTTTTTTTTAATGGTAATTTTCAGTGTCATTAAACTGTAGGTAAATATAAAGGGGCTAAAATGTCCCTTTTACTCTGTCCGTCTGAAGGATTTTTTTTTCTTTTTACATGGAAAATTATTATACTCATAGTAAGTGCAATTAGGCTGTAAATAGAAAATGGCTAAAATATCCCTTTTACTCAGTCCGTCTGAAGTTTTTTTTTTTTTTTTTTTTGTTTTGATACGGAAAATTATTATACTCATAGCTAAGTACAATTAGACTGTAAATATAAAGTGACTAAAATGTCCTTTTTACTCTGTCCGTCTGAAGTTTTTTTTTTATGGAAAATCATTATACTCATAGTAATACGAACCATTATTAGTAGTAATCAAGAAGTCTGTTATCCTTCATTTCGAAACTTTTACTTTTCTTTACGAAAGTTTAACGATTTTTTTTTCTTTTTTTACCTGGAAAATTATTATACGCATAACATAAACGAACCATTATCAATAGCAATCACGACGTATGTTATCCTTCATTTCGAAACTTTTACTTTTCTTTACGAAAGTTTAACGATTTTTTCTTCTTTTTTTACATGGAAAATTATCGATAGCAATCACGAAGTCTGTTATCTTTCATATCGAAAAATTTTCTTCTTTTCACAAAAGTTTTCCGAGAGTAATCAGAGGAGAAGAACAAAGAGTCCATTTAATATATTCCTGAGTAGAGAGGTCGTCCTCGGTTAATTAGCCCCCTACTAACTTTTGGCGTTCCAGTGGAAAGCGGAAGTGAAGCCGAGATCATCAAGGCCCTGGAGGAGACGCAGCAGGAGGTGGCCTGGAAGTACATCCCCTTGAGCGGGCCGTCCATTGACAAGAGTTATTCCAAGAACATTACGGCTCAGATTGGGAAGACGGCTGTTCTGAACTGCCGGGTCAAGTATTTGGGTGGAAAGACGGTACGTTCGTTGAAAATCTTTGTCTATAATTAAAACCAATTCTTTTACGAAGTCTTTCTCTAGTTTTGCCTATAATTTAGTTTTTAGTTCTAGAATTCTATTCAGGAATCAGGAGGCCGGCTGTTCTTAACTGCCGGGTCAAGTACTTGGGTGGAAATCTTTATCTATAATGAAAAGCAATTCTTTTATGAAGTCTTGCTCTAGTTTCGCCTATAATTTAGATTTTAGTTCTAGAATTATATTAAAGATGAAGGGGAATGGTTGCAGGTAACCAAATCGTATCTACGGAGATGATTAAAATGCTAAATGAATATCATAGGATATGAGTGATGATGTGCAAGCGGTACAAAATTATTAGGTAAATAGCAAAGAAAAGTTGAAGAGACCAGTCAAAGTTTAAAAGTATTAATTAGATGAGAGAGCATGAATATTCTAACTTGTAAGAGGTTGTCACTTTAAACAAATAGCGAGTGAAAAAAAAATATAAGGGTAAGTTTGCATTGCTCATGCAAACAGTAGACAGACATAATTGTGTAATAGGAACTGATTTGGGTGAATATCACAGACAAGGAAGAGGAGAGGGAACTCATAAATTAGGTAAAACGAGAAACGCAGCTATTCCGGAGTTTCGGTGGAACATAGGAAGAAATCTGAGGTCCGATCATTTCAATATATAAAGTATTGCCGGGCAACAGTCTCTTAAAAGTAATATATGGGGGTTCTCAGTAAGGAATAAAAGAGCAGATTCTGTCGAAATGAATTCCTTGAGATAAGGGAGAGAGAGAGAGAGAGAGAGAGAGAGAGAGAGAGAGAGAGAGAGAATGGAGGCTAGGATGCGTGGTTGTTATACACTTGAATAAAAAGGTATTTGGTGTCAGTTTTCCATTTTAATTCACCGATTAGATTGTGTAATGGTCTCGGGAATAGACGCACCATTGTCAGAATAAAATAGTGCCAATTACTAAGATATCGTTGCTTTGTGATGGCCCTGTGCTATAAAGTAAGACTAGAATTCAAATGTTTCAAAAGTTGATACCTTTTCAGGCCATTACCTCAATGAGGAGACGGTGGGCACTCTGACGAACTAAACAAACAGTAGTATGTCTTAATTCCACCAAAGAAATTTGAATGTATTACGATGATCACAACAAGGTCTACAACCTAGGAAACTTGAGACGTGTAAGAAAATCGCACGACATCTCCCAGAACGAACCAGAGGTGCTCTAATGGAATGCAGTTTTAAATGAGTCAGAATTCATGACGCAATCACAACCCTGTAATGGACGTCATTGGCAGTGACTTACGAAAACCCCCTACTCACCGTGTGACCTACGTCGTCTTTTCATTGAACTTGGGAACGTTTTATCTTGACAAATTGATTTCTTTTGGAAAGGTCAACGGCGACAGATGGAGGACGTGTCTTCATTCTTTTAAGTCGTACGCCCTTTTTCTCCCTAATCATTTGATTTCTGTGGAAGCCAGGTCCATATTTGGAAATGTCAATTGAACTGACATAGAAGAAATGAAGATTTATAAAAAAATTAAAAACTATTATTTGTAGCAATGGCTGGAGAGAGGGAGGAGAGGAGAAGGAGAAGAGGAAGAGAGAGGAGGAGGGCCAGGTTGAGACGAGAGAGAGAGAGAGAGAGAGAGAGAGAGAGAGAGAGAGAGAGATTCCGATGATCTAGTGTTGTGCAGTAAATTATGCAAACAATGTAACCATTGTGGTAGTAATTCCCCCTCATCTAATAAGAAATGAAGTCCCAGCTATATATTTAACAGAATTGTGGGTCAAATCAGTATGACAGTAGAAAATGATGATAAACACAAGCCAACATGTTATTATTGATAATTTCACTCCCACTCAAAGTTTTGTCTAATTTAACAGTTACAAATATTCGACAAGAAAAATGAATCAAAGTTTCCTGTAAAGGGGGGAGACCTTAATAAATGATATAATTTAGGTTGATAGAAGACACACCTTTGTTCAAACATATCTGGAGAATTTTTCTACTGACGGCGCTTTTTTTTTTTTTTTTTTAGAGAAAAGAACAAGAAGTCTACCTGACCAACTCTCTCAAGGATGGATTGATAGATATCTAGGGTTACATAAACCCTCATTCATATCTACATTCTACTGGTCATGTAAAGAAAATTAACATCTCAGGGAGATGAAGGGACCGAAACTTAAATATATTTTTCGTTGCATTTCCACTTTTTCTTGTGATCGTTTCAGATTTATCCCAAAATATACGTAGAGTTCTGGAAGCATTTGTTGAACTATTTATCATTATATCCAATAATAATAAAAATCATATCATTAATAAAATTTTTATTTTATGTGCATTAAGATAACGCCTTTCGGTCTTGTAGTATTTGGCAATATCTGAGACTGATAAAGTTGTTATTATGTTATTCGTAGAATCATAGAACACTAATGGACGCCTCAGCGGATCAAACTACGAGTCTCTCTTTTTTTTGTTATTATTATTTGTTTGCGCAGTTATATAAAAATTATTACCCAGATGCTGAAAGTGATGGAAGGAGTCTCTCTCTCTCTCTCTCTCTCTCTCTCTCTCTCTCTCTCTGTGTTAGGTTATTTATATCAAGTACCTCTAGTATGGACGCACGCAAAAAGCTCCTTTCCTGTGCGGTCCCCAAACGGAATCTCATCTTTAAAAATCTTGTTAGAGAGAGAGAGAGAGAGAGAGAGAGAGAGAGAGAGAGAGAGAGAGAGAGAGAATGAATATGCCTCCGTCATCTCGTCCCACCATCAGTGAAAATCACCGCTTCATTCATCACTTGAAAACTCGTCTCTTGAAGGTGTCCTGGATGCGCGCCCGCGACCTCCACCTCCTGACGGTGGGGCGGTTCACCTACACAAGCGACGAGAGGTTCCGCGCCGTTCATCAGCCCGGCTCCGATGATTGGCTCCTGAAGATCCATTATGCCCAGGAGCGAGATGCCGGCTCCTACGAGTGTCAAGTCTCAACCACGCCCCCTCTCTCCACCAGTGTCTGGCTGATGGTTGTGGGTGAGTGGGCCGTTTTTTGGCCTCTGACATTTTCAATGATTCTGAAGTGAATCGTAGGTGGTTACCAATGTTTGGGTTAGACGAGTTACATGTTCATTTTTATTTACAATATATATTATATATATATATATTACTCTAATAGTATATATATATATATATATTATATATATATTATATAAGCTTGAATGTGTCTAGATTTATATTGAATGTACGATGGAGATAACGTGTAATATAAAGTAACATACTAATATAAGAGAGAGAACAAAGTAAGAAAGAATTATATGATATGTATATACTATAGATATATATATATATACTATATATATATATATTATATATATATACATAGATATATATACACATATATATATATATATATAACATTTTTTTTAGTTCAAGTATATCATTTTGGTCACTCGACTATCGACAAGAAAATGGGTATAATTATTTCTAAGTTGCCTGCAGCTTCTGAGATGATAGTTACGATTTTAACGTTTTATAAAAAAATTAATTAAAATTATAAGAATGAAAATGTATAAAATTGGGGTACCAAACAAATCAGACCCACATTTTTTGCCCTGCATTTTTAGATAATATTTATTTCCCCTGAATAAACCTGACTATTAAACAAATTCTTGTTTCCCGATATTAAGTTCATATTTTCTGAAGCGAATTTCATCTGAGCGCGGGAAATGATGTCCTAACAGATATTTTCGAATATGCAGAACTGGTGGCGAAATCATTTTCCCGCCAACTTTCTTGCAATGGGAAATCGATCGTCGTCCTTGAAATATGACAGAAGGAACCTTTGTCTAGGAAAGGGAATTGCTGTTGCAAAATGACTGCATCGAAATTCATCTTCTCGTCCAAGTTGTCGACGGCGTGCAGAATTATTTTTTTTTTCATATTTCCGCAACGATAGTTTTCCGCAGGCTCTGTTTTCCGAAGATTCTCGTGGGAAATTAAACTATTTCCTGTCGTGAATTTAAGCAATTCTATTTCCCATTTTCTTATCTGTTGTTCATATATTTTAGCACGCCAGACAGATGAGTCACTTTTGCATTTTACACTGGTCAGTTTTTAGTTATTTACTTATTTATTTTTTAAAGAGGATAGAGATGGTATAAAGATGACAATTAAAATTCTTTCGTATTTTGCTTGTTCTGAACGTATATCATGTTTTAAAAATTTTACGTAATTAAGGTGTGCTAGAATAATAGATAATGTGTGTGGTATTTGATGTGTGGCTCTCTGTCTGTATGTCTACGCTTGATAATTTACACTGCTTGGCACATTTATCATCAAAATTGTTGCAAAATTCTCACTGTCCTCTTCATTCATTCTCTTAACCAGATCGATTCACAGCCTTACCGTTCTGGCGATCAATTAAAATCAGTTTAAGTTAGAACACGCTCACAGCTTCCCTCTGTCTACTAAATAAATTCTCTTTTACTTCGAAGTCCGTTCTCAGTTACAAACGATTTACATCTCTATGCAGTTCCCTAATTCCCATTATTTCCACTTCAGTCTTCCCTTTTATTTCCTGATAGTAAATAACTCACTGTCTCTCTCACTCTCTCCGTCCCGCACATAAACAAGATTCATCCTTTTCTCATTTCTACTAAGTGTGTTTTCAGTATAAATGAAAAATCTTCATAGTCGCTAGTGATTCTCTTTGAATGTGATCTGAACAATTTTATTTTAAAAATTGCTCAAGACGTTTAACTGGAATTATATGGCATTTCATGTCATTTTGGTTGAGACAGTTAAAAGAATATATATTAAACTTGCCTAAATTTTATTTGATAAAGTAACAAGAAAAAAATCTGTATTTACAGGGAGAGAGAGTGTAATAATAGCACTTATAGGGGAAAAAGAAAAAAATCATAAATGAGTAATCATACACACACGCAGAGTGAGAGAGAGAGAGAGAGAGAGACTGTCTAGTATATATTAAGAGATAAACTCTCAAGCAATATGTTTGTAAACCCATCTTTTCTAAAAGAATCTCATGTTACAAATTCCACAGCCGAGCCACAAACTCAGGTCTTGGGTGGGCCCGACCTTTACATCAACGCTGGGTCAACGATCAATTTGACCTGTGTTGTCAGCCACAGTGCTGATCCCCCGCCTTACATCTTCTGGTACCACCAAAGTGAGGTACGTATTGCTATTATTACACTATATTTGTTTCAGTTACTTATCCACTTTGTACTTTCTCTCGTAATCTACTATGATACATTTTGTAATGAAGAAAGGAAGCGGGAATGGAGGTAAGTAAAAGGCTAAAACGTGGATACAGCTAGGGGTCGAAGTGATTCTGTTAAACGCCTTTGAGTAATGCCTACAGTGCACCACGTGAGATGCACTGACGACACTGTACCCCTAGAGAGTGTCTACATAGACAGGGGTTTCCTTTGCTTGATTTTGAATAAAAGGCGAATTAAACATATTTGTCAACGAATTATATATTCCAGTCAATCAAGATCAAGGATGAGGAAATGACTAAAGAGAATTAGAATTATATATTTCAATCAGTTATAAGATCAAGGATGAGGAATGTCAAAGGAGAATTAGACAATTTATGTCATTCAAAGAGGAGGAATGATTGGCTGAAAGAGTAACTGTGGACTAGTGAAACTTAGACAGATCATAGATGGGATACTAAGTGAAAAATGGCATTGGTGATGAGTAAAAATTTAACTGAGAAAATAAAGATATATTTATTAAAATTTGGTGTCGAATCCAGTATTGTGCTGTCAACAAAACCCGTGATGGACGTCATGAAAATAACAAGAAATGATAAAGATAGAAGGAAGGAAGTTATATGGAGGACGTTTGACTAACAGAACATTAAGTTAGACTACCAAATACTTCTATGATATTAAGATCTAAGACAAAATTATGCACATTTCAGGACAATAATGACGAAACACCTGTTAGAAGGAAAAAAACACAGTAGCTTTTGCTTGTTGAAAAGAGAAAGAGTTAAATAAAGGTTATAATACAATATTAAAAATAGAGGAAGTACAGGAATAGAACAGATATTTGAAATATTAGACAAGTCATCTCATTTTTAAGATTCTCTCAAAATTTAAAACAATTTTTTCACAAAGATTCTCTCAAAATTTAAAACAATTTTTTCACAAAGATTCTCTCAAAATTTAAAACAATCTTTTCACAAAGATTCTCTCGAAATTTAAAACAATCTTTTCACAAAGACTCTCTCAAAATTTAAAACAATCTCTTCACAAGTAAATCTAACATTCTTAGTTGAGAAAAATACTCCTGTCTGTCAATTGAACCTCTCTGTTCTTGTACTGGAACGTTTCATCTTACAAAACAAGTTCTTCACTAACTTTTACTGTCATGACAGAAGAAAGGACATTGTGGTTAAATCTACTTATTTTTTC
>NC_087206.1:70095097-70097597 GCF_015104395.2 Macrobrachium nipponense | reverse complement strand
ATGCATTTTTCGAACTGCGCTATGATAACAAAGGGAGAGAAGAATTTCATTTTCACCCTCTTGTCGAGTTCATTTCGACTCTGTTATGAATATTTCTTGTGCAGTCGAGGTTTTTTATCATCGAAATCAACCTATCTGCGCCATAGTAAATGAGTATAAAGTGTGTATGCGTCTGTAAGATTGACGCTAATTTGATAGGTAGCATGCTTAGGTTTTATTTTTTACTTTTATACCCCAGATAACCAATTATTAGAATATTTGTTAAACTCTGAGAGTAAAACATTGCCAAAGGTATCTATACTTAATAAGAGAACCTCCGCTGGCTGCTGATCCTAAACGAGGGACGAATGGAGCCAGGTTATTAAAGATGTATACTGCTAAATTTGTAATGATGAACCAGCATGGACCACAAGATGACAGCGCCTTAGTGGCATGGTCCGTATGGTGTTGGCGAGTTCGATTCTCGGGCATTCCATTGAGGAGTGAGAGATGTGCATTTCTGGTGATAGAAATTCACTCTCGACGTGCTTCGGAAGTCACGTAAAGCTGTTGGTCCCGTTGCTGAATAACCATTGTTTCCATGCAACGTAAAAGCACCATACAAAGACAAACAAACAAACATGATGACTATAGGAATGACTACAATCTCAGCCACACTGGTGATTTACTCAAACGAAGGTTGCTGAAGGAGTAATGCATCTTAGGCCCTGTCCGTCCCAACAGGCACTGCCCGACGGGCAGACACCGTTCACATAACCCTTTTCCACTATACTGCCCAACCGAGTGTGGAGCCAGAACGATTCCATTGTCTGGTAATACTTCTTCAGAAGCAAGAGAACATATAAAAAGATGGAAGTGCCCGACGGGCATGCCCGCTGGAGTGGACAGACCTTGAAGGTATGTCCACACTGATGAACAATGTCCAACGGACAAACAGTGTTACCATATCATAGGCGAAGCAGGGTGACGTCATGAGTGTTGAAACGATGGAAGTAGATCTGGCAACAAGCATTGGTACCAGATGAGGTTGTATACCACTGTTTTTACTCTGCTCACAAGACAAAGACTGGCAGACAGTTGTTAATTGGTAACAATGTTTGTTCATCAGACATTGTTCAACCATGTGGATGCACCTTAAGGATCTCACCTTATGCGAGATTAAAAACAATTTTTCTTCAAGACAAAAGGGATAATTGACGAGTGACAAACAAAATGCATCAAAGCTACTTCATATTTCGCGCAGTCGCAGAGGAGAAAAGACAATCTACTCCATCATGAAAAAGAAAAAGGAGAAAAAGCAACAGTATTAAAAGTTTTGTTTCCTAGCAAAATATGAAATATTACACCGCTAATCGCAGCATTTAGGAGAGTTTGATATTCTGCCGATGATAAATAGCGAGTATATCTCTTTGCAGAGGAGCATGGAAGTCCAGCTCCACCTTTCATCAGAATTGCACAACTGATAATTTTCTTGAAAAATAAATAAGAGGAAGTTGGAGAGGTTGAATAGCCAGAGTTCCAGAGAATGAGATGAAGTACAAGGTTATACAGATAGGAAAAAAGTTAAGTATATCTTAGTTTTACCAGACCACTGAGCAGATTAACAGCTCTCCTAAGGCTGGCCCGAACAATTAGATATTTTTCTTGCGTGGCTAGGAACCAATTGGTTACTAAGCAACAGGACCTACAGCTTATTGTGGGAACCGAACCACATCGAGAAATGTATTTATATCACCGGAAATAAATTCATCTGATGCCGCGTTGGCAGAGTGGGGAATCAGACCCGGACCCTGAGAGATACATGGATAGAACTGACATAAATTAATAAAGCTATGCTAAGAAGTAATAGTTAGAGTGACTGAACAGAGAGGTGAAATCAAGGAAGCAGGAATGCAAATACAGTTGAAGGTTAGACAGTGGGAACAGATAGGGGCCGAAAGAAAAGCGCTTGCAGGAAATGCATTGCATTTTACCTCAAAAGGTTATGCGATCCAGTCAAAGCTAACTAAATGAAAAACAATGGAATTAACTGGGAGAAGGGTTCGGGGGAGGAATCAGAAGACAATGATAAAAGTAAAATAACCTATTTAGGGATATAGACAACCTAGCGTTATCACCCTAGTAACCTGGCCCACACATACACACGCTACAATATATGTATGCATGTATGTATAAAACCTTGACTTTTTTTGTTATCAAACATCAAGCAGCACATGCCATTCAATATCCAGTTCGCTCTGTCCCTATGTCGATCTTCTTACAAAAGGAAAGTTGTGATTGATAAACTGTTCGGCACCTGGGGGAGTCGAACCCCCGGCAGTACGGATAAACGATTTTCAGAGACGGTACCGAATTGTATATTGATTCCTATTCCTCTTCGGTGGATTCCAATTCCCCTTCGGTGATGTTCCTGGCATTTGTAGTTTAAAGCATGCAAATGTTATGTGTGATATGCGTTTTAACAGAAAGCGAAAATATGGAAGGAGAATGTTGGAAACTG
>NC_087206.1:70070097-70090097 GCF_015104395.2 Macrobrachium nipponense | reverse complement strand
ACGTTGTTCGGAAGTCACGTACAGCCGTTGGTCCCGTTGCTGAATAACCACTGGTTCCATGCAACGTAAAAACACCATACAAACAAACAAAGATATTCATACAAAAGTAAGAGATCAGTTGTTAGAAAAGAAAAATATATGACCAACTGATAAATAAACAGATGGAAATGTATGCATACATTTTTGAAATACAAGGAGACTTCGTGTAGGGCAGTAATTCATTGCATGTCCCCTTGAACGTCTGAGGTTCCAATAGCGATCATTTTCATTTTCAGTATTATCCTCTCTCTCTCTCTCTCTCGTCTAGAAAAAATCCCACCACTCAACTAACAACGCAATTTCCGATCAAGAAATTTCCAGTTATTGGAAAGCATGAGGGCAATATCAGAGATTGCAGATAATCCTTTGGCTGTCTGGTTTTCGAAATTACTTCATATGGTCTTGATTCCTGTTTCGTAATAGAAAAATAACTTTGTCGATTAAATGAAGTCTAGGTTTATTGTTGTTGATCCTCACAGAAATAAAGGAATTTCCGGTTGTTCCAATTGTTATACAACCATATTTGTTTATTTGTTCTGGTATTTGGATTTCTTCGATGGCTTTGGTAAATCTATTCGCTTCTATTCTTTTTAAAGGGATGTTGAGTTAGAATGTTATGAGGAGGGTATGCATGGCAGTAAAATTCACTGTTTGAAATCGGAGAGTTTGTGTGGAAAAAAAGCTAATCTTTTTCTAAAGTGAGTCCTCACTCGTGAATCCCCACCCAGTTTGCAAGTGTGTGTGTGTGTGTCCCTGCCCCCCGAAATGCATTCAACCCGTGAGATTGTTTGAAATTTAAGGGTTAATATAATGTTCTCTCCCAATACTTCGAGTGTAATAACGGATTTAGCCTTCATGTGCAACATTGTTTTATGTTATGGGTGATGAGTAAGAGACCCCAATGTCCTCATTTAGCTAGAGACAGACCAATCCATAAAGAGGCCAAAATACACACCTTAAATTCAAAAGAAGTAAGCGGCATTTCTCTTACAGGTTGGAGGGTTATAAGGGCCAAGGTTGGCAGTGAATGGAATGACATATACGCTGACGATAATGCAAAAGTGCATGAATATCCCACCCCCGTCTGTCTATGCATGTAAGATATAAACCTGGATTTGTTGCTGTTTTCTGTAGCGTTTAGATGTTTCATGAGTAGTTTAGCTGTTTGTGTATAAGATGATTTATATACATTAATATACGTGAGTTGTTATGTGTCAGGATAATAGCGTGTGTGTGTGTGTGTTTGTGTTTCTGTGTATACCCATCATGCAATATTAAATTGTTTAATGGAATCTATCGGATGTAGCAGTGGTAGTTGTAACTTTGGTGGTTTAATTGATTTAAACTTCGGTGGTTTAATTGTTTCCAGTAATCGTCATAGCTACTAACTGTAGAAGGATATTATCAACCCGGTATATTATTTCCATTGCTTCATATGCCATATTGAAACTATAGTACGATGACTGTAATTTACAAAGGTTTCAGATTTTTTTTTCTTTGTATAGCTTGGAGCTTAATTTCAAATTCCATACGAGTTTTCTCGTTTTCATTCTAAATCAGTCCATCCTTTTATCGTCAAGCTGGCCCTAGAATGAAATACGAAGATGAATCAGTGGGAGAGGTAAAGAAATCGCCATACAATCAACTATAATCCCGATTCGGTCCAAGGCCTTGAATTGAGGTTGAATGGATCCCTGATAATCCAAAAAGCTTCTTCAAAGGAAAAAATCCATTCGATTTCGCATTTGCAGATTTTGCTGTTTTCTGTTTTAGTTTTGTTGTGCAATTTTTCTTTGGCAGATTATCTTAAAACAGTAGGTGGTAGAAGAGAGATAAATGGAAGACGAACAATAGAAATTGAGAGAGGATGATTTGTCAAGAGAAATTCATAACAATAAACAAAAAGGAATGAGGGCAGAATTTGCTGTTTTCCATTTTAGTTTTGTTGTGGATTTTTTCTTTGGCAGATTATCTTGAAAGACGAGGTGGTAGAAGAGAAATGAGTGGAAGATGAGCAATAGGAATTGAGAGAGGATGACTTGTTAAAAGAAATTCATAACAAAAAACAGAGAGGAATGAGGGCAAAATTTGCTGTTTTTCATTTTAGTATTGTTGTGCATTTTTTTTTTCCTTTGGTCGATGTCCTTGAAAGACAAGGTGGTAGAAGAGAGATAAATAAAAGACGAGCAATAGAAGTTGAGAGAGGATGACTTGTTAAAAAGAAATTCATAATAGCAAAACAGAGAGGAATGAAGGGAAAATATTAAATAGGAAAGGGAACAAAAATAAACAGCTGACTAGGGACGATGAGGCAAAAGAGCTCAGAAATGATGAAAGAATGAAATTGCTCAGACTGCAAAACGATCTCAACAGAGGGCTGGGGTGAGATGAGGACCAACAAAAATATGGCCGGCGACAAGGAGGAGAAAAAGGAGTTACGAAAGAAGAACATGGCGACGAAATAGAATGTGAATGACGACAGTCAGTGGTCTGGAGGGAGGCAGGGACGTCGTTATTGATTAAGACCATTAACCCACCGGGGAATAATTGAGGGAGCTCGCCAGGCCTAATATTATAGTCTTTCCGCTTCCGCGGACAACTTCGATAATGACTGTCATCATTGAGGGAGGTGGTACGTTATCTTGGTCTCTCATATTGTGGAACTTGGTATTGTACTATATAATTGTTTAGGGGACCTGGATTTGATGGATAATGAGACTAATTGATAGTTTCATATTTGTAGTTACATGTAATAGCCACCGCTTTTTGGAGGAGGTCCTTTTGACCTTATTTGGATAAGGATCAACCGTTGTTTGCCAAACATAATGGCGAATAACGATAGAAGAAAGAAACGCTTAAATGAAAGCGTATAATAAATTCTGCATTTGCGTAGATTGCAATATGTGGGAAACATACAATTACATGTGGTGGTTGAAATTCTTGTATATTAGTAAGACATTATGATTATCAACAGAGCTACCATTTTCAGCGCTGCTTTTCTATATATATATATATATATATATATATATATATATATATATATATATATATATATATATATATATATATATATATATTATATAGACAAATGCCACGAGGGATAGAGAAACAATAAAATGGTGCTAGGTCTTTCGACTTACTGTCCTTCGTGGCATTTGTCTGCATATATATATATAATATATATATATATATATATATATATATCTATATATATATATTATATATATTATATATATATATATATTATATATGTGTGTGGTGTGTGTGTGTGTGTGTATATATACATATATATATCATATATATATATATATATATATATATATATATATATATATATATATATATAGTATGATATATATATATATATGTATATTATATATATATATATATATATATATATATATATATATATATATATATATATGCGCGCGCGCGCGTGTGTGTGTGTGTGTGTGTGTGTGTGTGTTATGAGAATATCCAGAGCTTTGTAGGAGAGACAAAATCTCTGTGACTGACTGTTAACGTCGATATCGACAAGAAGTAGCGTTACGCTAACATCTTTTGGTGCTATGTGTGTGTGTGTGTGTGTGTGTATGAAAACATTTCTTTTATGACTGGTCAATAGATACTCTATGTCGATGGTCTCTGAAATGGAGTGTCACTTCCAGATTGAATACCTTAAGCTTGAGAACTTAATTAGGTCATACATCCAAGACTCCAAGCCTGGTATATAAGAGACTAATTACCAAATCTTATGCAGCGTTCTGGGCAAGATTTTTTTGGTTGGAAGTCGGGCAACATTTTGAGGATGTTTTGAAACTTGTTTTCACTTCAGAGCAGCTGCTGGTCCACGTCTTTGATTTCAGTTATGTCACAAGTCACTTTATTTGATTAACTTATTACTATATATTGATCAGACATTTGTCGCCTGTCTTGTAGATTCGCATTTGTAAATTACACCATAGATTGGGAAGGTGCTTTACAGTGCGATAGGAGTTACTAGAACATTGGTTTATTCTTTTCGATGAGTTTTTGGTTTATGTAAAAGGAAACTATTGAGATGACTTTGTCTGTCCGTCCGCATTTTTCTGTCCGCCCACACATCCTAAAATCTACTGAGGCTAGAGGGCTGCAAATTGGTAGATTTATAATCCACTCTCCATTCATCAAACATGCTAAATTGCATACCTCTAGGCTTAGTAGTTTATATTTTATTTAAGTTTAAATTTAGCCATAATCGTGCGTCTGACAACGTTAAGAAACATCGGCACTTTTTATACTTGTTTTTAAATAATTGTTACAGTAGACAAGCAAAAGAACAGGCAGTAGAGATTGTGTATATTCACATGCTTCCCATATCAAGCAAAATAACACTTCAAGAGGTTCCAATGGTCATTGTTTAAATGCTATTTTGTTGAGCTTTCCTGCATTAATATCGCACTTCTCAATGAGCTTACTTCTTTACTTTACATTGTTCTCTGGTCGTTAGGCAGTGAACTTAAGTAAGCCTGAAGCAAAAGTAGATAATCCTACCATTAATATTTATGACTAGATTTAGGAAAAATGAATATTCAAATTAACCTTATCACAACTTGCTTACGGGAGAATAATAAAGTGCATTTATTTCTTTTCTCTCTACTAAACTGTAAGAAATAAATGGCGTACCACTTTTTTAGCTCACTCGAGAAGTAAACCTACAAACTACTTTGTTGGTGTTGTTGTTGTTATTGTTGTTGTTGCTGCTGATGCTCATGTTGTTCTTATTAGGTGGGGTTAGGAAAGGTCTATGGAAAAGCCTAAATCGGTCTGAAAAAGGTGTTTCGCGTTAAATTAAAGATACAGGAATATAAGAATAACATATTTATGATTTATTTATTAAAATGAAAATGTAAAGAAAATAAATAATGGGCATGTTAAACAGTAGAGAGCAATTAATTCTAATAACATATAGCGTAATTATATTAATTTTCGTTGGTGAAACAACGCACTATATTTTTTTTTTTGTATGTGAATTCCTAAATTCCCGGTCTGTTTTTTTTTTTTTTTTTGCTTGTATCGTAGCCATCCTTGATAATTATACTCGTATTGAATAATTAAGAGCAGTAATTTTGCTGCTGAGCGCACCATAAAAATAAGAATTTAATTATAACAGAAAATGACGGTTAAATTGAATTTTCTATTTTTTTTTTAATACAATATTTACTGCTAATGACATTCGGTAATGTATGATTAGATAATTATAGTTTATTTTTTATTTATCTCTCGTCCTTGTTTCATCTAAAAGCGCATGTATATTCAAACAAATATGTTTTATTGTTCTTTTTCCATTCGTATCACAAAGGAAATACATTAATAATGAAAACAGCCGATTACTCGGAAAATACCAGTTGTAGTAAGAATCAAGAATAAGAGGCTTGATCCGACCTCCAGCTCACTCGGGGCGCGTGCTAAAATCTACGGTCAGATATTGCGTTGCTTCACCAACGAAAATTAAAATGAATACGCTATATCTTTTAGAAGTAATTGTTCTGTATTGTTTAACAGGCACATTATTTCTTGTTCACGTTTTCATTCTAATATCCTATCCTAAAATTCCTGTATCTTTAACTCAACGCGAAACACCTTTTTCAGGCCCTTTTCGGCTTTGCCATAGGGCTTTCCTACCCCCCAAACAAGATCTTTAGATCTAATTCTAAAACTTTCCCCAAAAGTTTCTTTTCAAACTCCAGCGAAAATTCCTCAGCTCGAAGTGGTGAAATGAGTTGCCGAAGTTTTCTTGATGTTATTTTTATAAGGTTTAAGAAAAAATATTGTATTCGAAAAGTATCTTTTGATTACCTACTTGTTGCTCCATTCGTAATAAAATAAATGACGAGGAAATTGTCGGAATGGGTAAATATGTCTGATTTTTGTCTTTTTGTTTTTTTGCAATGACGAAAGTCAATCATTATTTCTGTTTCGAATCCTTCTACTTCTCTGCATGAAGACGGAGATGATATATATGTAAATATACACACACCCAATATATATAGATATATATATATATATATATAAGATATATATATATAGATATGATAGATTAGATAGATACGATAGATAAGATAGATAGATAGATAGATAGATAGATAGATATATATAGATATATGATATATATATATATATATATATAGGTATATAGATAGATAGATTGATATATATATGTATCTATATACTTATATATCCTATTATATAGTATATATAATTATAATATATATAGATAGATTATATTATATATAGATATATATATCTATATAGATATAGATATAGGTAGATAGATAGATAGATTGATAATATATATGTGATCTATATATCTATATATATATATATATATATATATATATATATATCTTATGATATATATAGGTATATATATATATATATCTATATATATATAGATATATATATATATATATGTATATATATATATATATATATATATATATTATATATATTATTCTATATCTATATATATATATATATATCTCTATATTATTATATATATATAGATATTATATATATATATATATATATATCTATGTATATAGATATATATATATATATATATATATATATATATATATATATATAGATATATATATATATATATATATAGAATAGTCGATATATATATATATATATATATATAGATATAGATATAATATAATATATATAGATATCTATATATATATATATCTATATATATATATATATATATATATATATATAATAGATAGATATATATTATATATCTATATATATATATAGATATATATATATATATATATAGATATATATATATATATTATATAGCATATATATATATCTATAATATATAGATATATATATATATATATATATATATATATATATAGATATTAGATATATCTATAGATATCATATATATATATCTATAGATATAGATATATATATATATATATATATATATATATATATATATATCTATATATATTATGGTGTGTGTGTGTGTGTGTGTGTGTGTGTGTGTGTTTATGTGTGTGTGTGTGTGTGTGTATGTATGTGTGTGGAGAATTACTGAATACAATATTCTTCTCATAATGTAAGTGATATCATTTCAATTAAATATTTCCTCATCACAACAATATTTTTTTAGGAATTTAGTTGTTTGGTGTCTCTACAATTCTCTCCACTTTACTTGTTATTACACTACATACTCTTTATAGCCAGATTATCTCAGCAGCTTGAACCCTCTTTTATTAAAGATTCACACTTAACGTCTACTACAGTGTATGTGTATTTCATTTTTGTTTTATAAACTTCCTACTCTTCAAGACAAAAGTTTGAAAACCTTCTGCTTCTTAGAGACTAATTATAAAGAAAGGTTTTTAAGAAAATGAATTTTTCAAGTTTTTTTTTTTTTTTTTTCTTTTATCAGAAATCAGGGAGTTAGAGTTTAACCAGCTTATACATGCATTTACTTTTCGAGATCTCATAACTTTTCTGGTATCGTAGGAAATCCCGGTTATAAGTCTAACCATTCTCTTGTAAAAGTATATAACTGATATTACTTTTAACTTCTTTTGTTCAGTAAAAAAAAAAAAAAAAAAAAAAACTGCGACGATCAGTAAGTCCCAGGAGAAAATTCCCTAAATGTTAGTTTTTGAGCTATGGCGTCCAGCTGTTTCTGTGAAAGTCAGGTATTTGGTTACTTCTAGAATATGTGTCACTGGTAGTCAGCAGAATTTTATAGGGTCGCCATTACCCGATGGGTGACATCGAGAAAGCGTGTGCACTTTATTTTTCCCGGGAAGACAGCTCTCTGCCATCTAGCCTCCCATTTTACCGAATGCCTGAGGAAATGTCCTCTTTATCAACCGTTTCCCTGTGCGACGTTTTATCAGAAATCTCTCGATTTTTCTACTTTTTCGTGCAAGGCTAATTTTAGCTGTGCAACATTTTTGGTGGCAATTCTTGATTTGTCCTCTTTTTCTGGTACGATATCTTTTTTTTTCCTTTTTCCTCGAGCATTCCTCCATTTTATTTTCTCATTCCTGTTTCAGATTTCATTTTTTAGTATCTCAATTTTTTTTTTTTTCTTGGTACGGTATTTTCAGTACGATATTTGAAGGTGGAATCTCACCATTTTTAATCTCGTCCGACGTGACATTTTATGAGAAATCTAGCGTTCTCTCATTTTTATTTTCCAACAAGAGAGTTGTTTTCGACATAATAATTGAGATAGAATCTCTTGATTTTCTTCAGTGGTAAATAATTACCCTGGGTTTAATATTGCCTGTGCAGATATAATATGCGAATGAGCAGCGGATGAATCCAGTGTGTGCCTTTTAATGTTACGAGAGACTGGAATCAGAGGCAAGAAGTCGCATCGATTTCCTATACTACGCCATCTGAAAGGTGAAATTGCCGATACTTCCGTAAAGCTCGCTCTTACGAATTCACGTGATGATGAGAAACAGAACCCTAACTAGATGCAAATGCATATTGATTTTCGTTATCATTTTTCCTTTTTAGTTTTCTGGAAAAGAAAACTGTTGAGACGGCTTTGTCTGTCCGTCCGCACTTTTTCTGTCCGCCCTCACATCTTAGAGAAAAAAAAAAACTACTGAAGCTAGAGGGCTGCAAATTGGTATGTTGATCATCCACCCGCCAATCATCAAACAAACCAAATTGCAGGCCCCTAGCCTCAGTAGGTTTTCTTTTATTTAAGGTTATAGCCATAAACGTTCGTCTGGCGACGGTATAGGACAGGCCACCACCAGGCCGTGGTTCAAGTTTCATTGGTTGCAGCTTATGCAGCATCATACCGAGACCCCCGCTGTACCGAAAACTCTAAGAACCTTCTGCGCATTTGTTTCTTGTTTACTTTTTTGCCTATTTACTTTTCAGAACCCCCATAAAGACAAACGGAACACAACCATGAAAAAGAAAAGAGGTGCACAATTAGACTTCGTCTTTTCATTATCAGCTGAATTTCCAAAAGCGTTTCTTTTCTGGTGATGTAGCTCTGTAAGTATCCGAATACCTCCTACGTCCATTATTATCTGCCTCATTCAAGTTTAATTGATGGATGGGAATAGTTTTCCATTTTCTGAGCTGGGCAGCTTCGGCACACAGGGCTTGTAACTCATCTTAAGCTGTCTATTGGAATTGATATATGTGGCACCTCTTACTGTCTTCTTCCCACTTTTTTTTTTTTAATAGCAAGTGCGCCTGATGAGATTTATAGTTCCTTATTTTACTCCAGGAGATTACCGAAGATAAATCACGGCTCGCGTAATGAGAGAAAATAATTTAACGCGGTAATTGCTTCCCGATATACTCGCCTCGACGTCCAGGAGGTCTGCCACTTCTGGATGGGTATAAGCGTTTGTTTTGGGCAAGGGTATTAGGATATTTATCATTTATTGACACTGTTAGAATATGTGTTTATACTTCTCTAGGAGATGGGAAAAATGAGCCAATGTAATGTCGAATGCAGAGGCGGTTTTAAGCCTATTTGACCAATTTGATCAAATTGGGCCACGCGCCTTGAGGGGGGGCTGGGTTGGGGGGGAGGCGGCAGAGTAAGTGTTTGAAGCTTTTTTGTGTGTGTGTGTTTACCTGAAGAGGAATAAACCGCTACGGGAAACATGAAATGAAGAATGAGGAAGAATTATTCCTCTCATTATTATTAGTCCTTTTCTCTTGCATGATCCATCGTAATGCAATCTCTCTCTCATCTCTTCTCTCTCTCTCCTCTCTCCTCTCTCTCTCTCTCTCTCCTAAGACCCCGTTTCTAATGATTTTGTCAGGCGAGGAAAGCTAAGTATTAAGAAACACCGGTTCCTAGTCCCAAAGCATTTAAGAAATATGGTGCTGCAGTTCTTAACTAATTTCCATTCATAGGACCTTGTTCCTATCATGAGATACTACTGTGAATACCCTAGAAACCATCTTGTTTCCTGGAGTTCTCAAGTGATGTTTTTATAACTTTTTCAATTTCAAAAAGGGGACTAATATTATATATACTATATATATATATATATATATATAATATATTATATATATATATATATATATATATATATTATATATATCATAATACATATACATATCTATGTATATATATATTATATATATATATATATATGTATATATATATATATATATATATATATATATATTATTATATATATATATATATATATATATATCGGGTTGTCTGGGGTCCAGAAATATAGAGCTGAATAATAGCCGCTACTAAAAACTTATCATTTTACGTTATGATTGATGCTATTGCATTTAAATACAGGTTACAAGCCAACGGGCTTGACATTATTATTATTATTATTACAGAAATATAGTTCTGGTACCAGTGAAGATAACTGACATACTATGTCAGGACGAAAATATTGATTGAATAGTATTGAAAAGCGGTTGTGTGCAAGAGTGAATTTCAAATTTAAAATCTTAAGAAAAAAAAACTTCCTGGGAGAGAGAGAGAGAGAGAGAGAGAGAGAGAGAGAGAGAGAGAGAGATGACATGACAGACCCGTGTAACCATTTACAAGTTAGCTTTCAAATCACACAAAAGAAAATATCATATTTAGGAAATTCTCTAAATAATTGACATTTTTTTGCATTATTACGGGATCTTGCCAAAATTAACTCATTTATTCTTTCAAGTTTGCCAGATACTTGATCGAAAATGGATGAAAAGTCATGATGAGTACCGAAATTCTTCATTTGTTTTACCCATTCGGTTTGTCCGATACTTGAGGAAAAATTACGGTTTTTAAAGAAACTCGAAATAATTCTTTCATCTTTTCAGTTTGTCAGACACTTTGTCGAAAAGTCCTTATTATAGTGAGGTTCCTAAAACCATAATACTTTACCTCTCAATTTTATCGTTCTGAATATTATTTTGAGGTTCTAAGTAATCGAATAATTATATCACTTCCATTTATTAGACTTATTATGAGTCTTGAAATATTTAACTTTGATTTCTGCACAATCAGATTTCCACGAATTTCCATGAAAATTAAGTCAGCGGATGGGAGGATTCATTTCCCAATACATTCATGTGATTTCGAATGAACACGAAACCATTTTAATTAACGGGCAATCGGCCTCCTGTTACTTTTGTTTTATTGGTAATGTCCATGGAAAAGAATTTACTATAATACATTTCAATCTACAGAACTACCGTAGGACAGTAAGTTGTCACAAACGGCAGTTGAGTTAGTGGATATTTTCCTCCCATATTTACCACAATATTGATTGATTTTAGGTTAAGTGCAAGGTTGAATTTCGAGTTTATTTTTTTAATATAGAAAAGTTAAAGCCCTAAAGAGAGAGAGAGAGAGAGAGAGAGAGAGAGAGAGAGAGAGAGAGAGAGTGCAAGGTTGAATTTTTAGTTTATTTTTTAAGACAAAGGTTAAAACCCCAAAGAGAGAGAGAGAGAGAGAGAGAGAGAGAGGTTAAATTTCGAGTTGATCTTTTAAAGTAGAAAGGTTAAAGCCCAAAGAGAGAGAGAGAGAGAGAGAGTGTAAGGGTTAAATTCGAGTTTTTATTTTTTAAAAACATGAAAAGTTAAATCCCCATAGAGAGGGAACAGGAGAGAGAGAGAGAGAGAGAGAGAGAGAGAGAGAGAGAGAGAGATTAAATTCTGAGTTTATCTTATATAGCAGAAACGTTAAAGCCCCAAATAGAGAGAGAGAGAGAGAGAGAGAGAGAGAGAGAGAGAGAGAGAGAGAGAGAGAGAGCAAGGTTAAATTTCGATGTCATTTAAAGTAGAAAAGTTGAAGGCCCAAAGAAAGAGAGAGAGAGAGAGAGAGAGAGAGAGAGAGAGAGAGAGAGAGAGAGAGAGAGAGAGCAAGGTTAAATTTCGAGTTGATCTTTTTAAATAGAAAGGTTAAATCCCCAGAGAGAGAGAGAAAGAGAGAGGGGGGCGGGGCACAAGATTAAATTTTGAGTTTATCTTATATAGTAGAAAAGTTAAAGCCCCAAATAGAGAGAGAGAGAGAGAGAGAGAGAGAGAGAGAGAGAGAGAGAGATATCATGGATCTAATTTAGCAGTTATTACAATAGGTTTTAGTAAAAGTTTCGTAACATTATTATGTGTGTTTTTTTCTCCTACGGATGGCAAATAGAACTAAATTATGTTATCTTTGGACGAGATAAATATAGTTAATAATCAGCTAACTACTGTTTCCTGAATCGGGAATGAGTTATCCGCGCGCGCCCCCCCACACTCAAAAAATGCTAAAAACAAAAAAAAATTAAAAGAAATCCAGAGGCCTGAACAGAACCCATTCAGATGCGCATAATTGTCAAGACTGCCCTATTCTTCTATTCTCTTACGAATCCTCTCCCTTGCAAAAACTGCGCTTGCATTTTTTTTTTTTTGTCGGCTGTAAAAAACCTTCTCGTTCGCATTTCGTCTTCAGCATCGGCGGTAAATGATCCATTCCTCCCATGATAAAACCAAAGTCATTTTGCTTTATGATTCCATTTCTTCCCTGAGGGAAGGAAACGGCAGTAACTGTAAGTTTGCCTCGAGACTCCAGAGAGGTTGTTGCTGACCTGGATGGGTTTCCTTCCTTTTTTCCATTTCTGCTGCGGGAAGGAAGGAAAGAAGAAGGAAGGAAGACATGGCAGTATAGACAAAAATGATTCCAGGAAAAGAAAATTTCGTGTTATTCCAGAGATCTTTATATGCATGCACATTTTGAAATGGAGGGGTTTGTTGTTTCAGTGGGTTGGATCCTGTATTTTTTTTATTTTATCTTTTATTTTTCTTCTTATTTTCCTCTGGATGGGCTTATCAAAATATGGGATGGTATGTTCTTCCATCCATGGCACGGAAAAAGTATTACCTTGTGCTGTTTTTTCTCAGAAACTGGACCTTTCAAGGAAGATGTTCTCACGCGAGAGTTAGAAGAAGCTGAGAAATCTAGGTTTCGAAAATAAAGATAAAATAAAATTCATGGTATTTCTTTGTAAACTGTAGAAATAAGGTTTGATTTGAGCTAATAATTGTTTTAGTTGCTTATATATTTTTTAATATATAAAGTGACTTGAAAAATCATCTTTATCTCCTTTTGTTATCAGACTTTAATTAAACATTTCTTGACCAAGGTCAAGTAAATAAGATAAAATTAGGTGAGGCAAAAAAAAGATAGTGCTACTATATAAATGCTGTTATCATCTTTAAATCAATACCTAGAATCAGCAACACTATATATATATATATATATATATATATATATATATATATATATATATATACAATATATACATATATTCAGTTGTATTCCACATAGGAAAATGGAAAAGGTATGTCTCAGAAAATGCCCAACAGTTTCGTCTTCCAATGGACCTCTTCTTGGAGCGTTTATTAAGGAAAGAGATAAAGTTTACAGTGCATGCAGCCAATAAAGGCCTAAAATTTTTAAACATACAGTTACCAAAATCTAGCAGTTTGAGCTGCAAACTATTCAGCAGTAAAATAACAATAAAACAAGAATAACAGTTGAACAAATGAAAAATACCAAAATATCTAACGAGGTAATGCACCTATTTGAAACAACATAACATACAGTACATATATTAACAAGTGTATACTATATGGTAGTTAATGGATAACATTATCCAATTTGTACTGACGTTTCATGACATGTAAGATAAAAGGATCTAATTTATACAAACCAGGCGATAAATTAAATTTTTTCCTTTTGGGAACAATCAAGATATGGTTAGTATGTTTACTACTGTTGCTGCTAGACTTCCCTATTTGCATGGTACAGTTAAAACCCATAAGGAAGGACAACCATTACGTCCTATGATTAGTACTATTGGTTCAGTGTCTTACAAACTTTCTAAATTCTTAGTAACATTATTGCAACCACTTGTAGGTACAATATCTAATTAGCATGTTGAAAATAATTTAGATTTTGTAAACAGAATAATCAGGAAAACTCCAAAAGATGATGAAATAATGGTAACTTTGATGTTAAAAGTCTGTTCACCTGTGTTCCTGTCAACGACGTCTTAGAATTTTTATAAGCATGTCATGTCTTTGCCTAATCATGTAATTTTAGAACTAATCAGACTGTGTATGGTTGACACTTGTTTTATTTTTAATGGCAAATTTTACCGACAAAAATTTGGGATGCAGATGGGTAATTGCTTGTCCCCAGTATTATAAAATATTTATATGGAATTTTATGAGTCTAGAATAGTTAATTCAATTATGGCAGATATTGTTTTCTGGGTTAGATATGTTGGCGATGTATTTGCGGTACTGAAAACTTCTATTGACATTCAGAAGATTTTAAGAGACCTCAATAATTTAGTTCCCTCCATAACTTTTACGATTGACGAAGAAGTCAATGGTGTTATCTCATTTTTGGATGCTACAGTTGTAAGGTCTCACTACAAGTTTAAAACACACAGAAAACCTACTAATAACAATCTTATTATTAGCAATTACTCCTCACACGAAGTAGAAGTAAAACTCTCAGCATTAAGATCAATGTTTCTTAGAGCTCTTAATATCTGCAGTCCGGAATTTATCAATGAGGAACTAGAATTTATTTATGAAGTTGGTATTGAAAATAATTTTAAACTGGAAGATATTGATTACAGTCTTAAGTTAGCACGAAAAACATTTTATTCATATGAGGAGAAAAACCGAAAACTAAATTTTATATCATTCCCATACCATCCCACATTAGAATCTATAGTCTACCCCCTAAGGTTACTTGGTTTTAGTACAACTTTTTCATATTCTAGCACCAAGGGAAAAACTTTAATTCATAATAGTCCGGAAAACAATGAAGGAGTCATATATAAGATCCCATGCAAGAGCGGTAGTTTTTATATAGGACAATTTGGGAAGACACTCGAACAACGCATTTTAAATCATAAATATAATATACGAACAAATAATACGAGCAATGCTTTATGTGTTCATAGTAGTATATGTGATGTACCGATTGACTGGCTCAGGTCAAAGATTTTGTTAAAGAGTACAGGTTTTATTGAAAGAAATTTGATAGAGACAGCTTGCATTGTTCACAGCAAAGGAAAAATTTTTAGTTTATCGCCTGGTTTGTATAAATTAGATCCTTTTATCTTCATGTCATGAAACGTCAGTACAAATTGGATAATGTTATCCATTAACTATCATATAGTATACGCTTTTTTATATGTACTGCATATTATGCTGTTTCAAATGATGTATTACCTCGTTAGATATTTTGGTATTTTTCATTTGTTCAACTGTTATTCTTGTTTTATTGTTATTTTACTGCTGAATAGTTTGCAGCTCAAATTGCTAGTTTTTTGGTAACTGCATGTTTAAAAATTGTAGGCCTTTCTTGGCTGCATGCACTGTAAACTTTATCTCTTTCCTTAATAAACGCTCCAAGAAGAGGTCCATTTGAGGACGAAACTGTTGGGCATTTTCTGAGACATAACTTTTTCATTTTCCTATGTGGAATACAACTGAATTACTATATCTTCGTGCCTAAGAAGATTACCAGTGCTATATATATATATATATATATATATATATATATATATATATATATATATATATATATATATATATTATATATATATATAAACGATGGAAATATGGTAACCCTGTCCTTCAGTTTCAGTATCAATACGTAAATAGTTTATTAACCCAGTTCTAATTTACTAACAATAGTGGGATAATTATAATGTTAACTAACTTGGGAAATAACAACGGTAAGCTCTTTCTATTTCATGCATAGGCACGGTGTAGGTATGGCCTTAGTTAAAAGGACCCGCCATAGTTGTATCTACCGAAATTAACACAATAAGGCAGCAAGGCCTTCGTGAATTTCATATTCGATATACTCTGATGAACTCGATGATAGTCTGAAGCCTATTAAGAGGTAATTGTGGAAGTATTAATATCAAACCTCCACAAGATGAAATGAACTGAGCGTATCCAAAAATTACGATTCTTTGACAAACCATTTCGTAGATGCCACATTTTTTTTACGTATAAATGACCCGGGTATTAATATTTTTAATTGTTAGTAATGCCAGCTTGCTTTGATGTTTGTTATTGCTTATGTCAGGATAGTGAAACCAAATTATGAGAAAAAAGTATTTGCATCAGTGTTTTCAGAAACTAAAGAATGCCATACATTTTGATTTAGAAAAAAAAATGCGTTTAGCGGCAGCATGCGACCAGTATTTGCCGTTAACTTATTGTTAATTTCATGATAAGCTTTGCGGCTGATTCAGAAATCACAAATTCTGTATTGCTAAAGGGGAACATAGCTTCGGATTTAACAGGCTTGGCAGCAAGAACCTCTCTCTCTCTCTCTCTCTCTCTCTCTCTCTCTCTCTCTCTCTCTCTCTCTCTCTTTCAAACACAAACACACACACACACACATTTACGCTCATACCCACAAATTTATAGGATGATATGCTTATATGCTTGATTAAAATACCACCAAATTGCATTAGTGAATTGGGCGTTTAATTCATGATAATTCGTCCTTTTTGGCTTTGTAGTTGCAACACCAGCTTATTTAGAATCAACTCCTCTTTATCATTATGTTCCTTTCATACACACACACACACACACACACACACACACTCACACACATGTACAAAATATTGGGTGTAGCCGTAAATGGTTTGGTAACCGTAAATCAATATGAATAATTGCCACATCAGTATCTTTCTCAATTTTGTCGTTCACCTTTGAACAGAGCACTTTCTTATTTTTTTATAATGATCCTGTTAACACAAAGCTTTACAACTTAGAACTTGAACAAGAGCACTTTCACGAGTGCAGATTAATTAACAAAGAACTCCAGAGCCTTCAGAGAAATCACACAGAAACATTAGCAAACAGAAAGAGGTTATAGCTGAAAAAAAAAAAGAAGTTAGAAATATCGTAGAACAACGGAGTTTCCCTTCTAACGAAGACCAAACACTGTAACTCCGAGGAATGAAGGTTTCTTCAACCTTTATTCGGAATATGATAAAAAAAAAAGGAAGTTGCCAGATTGGGATAGGTGGTTGCTGTGTCAAAGTGCTGACAAGACATCAACGTCGGTGATAAATGTCAGGAGTTCAGGGATATGTAGACCAAAATTTGAAGAAAAGAATTACTGTGAGACACTCAATAAGCCCTCGTTCTCTGTTGCTTTTTTTTCCTGCCAAAGGGTCCTTCAACATGGATTGATCACAGCAGTATTCGGTAGATTGGATTCTCCTCAGCAGTAATCAGTAGAATGGATTCTCCTCGGCAGCATTCAGTAAAATAGATTCACCTCAGCACTAATCAGTAAAGTAGATTCATCTTAGCAGTAATCAGTAGAAATTAGATTCAGCTCAGCACTAATCAGTAAAAATTTTATTCACCTCAGCATTAATCAGTAAAAATTAGATTCGGCTCAGCACTAATCAGTGAAGAAATTAGATTCACCTCAGCACTAATTAGTAAAAAATTAGATTCACATCAGCACTAATCAGTAAGAAATTAGATTTACCTCAGCCATAATCAGTAAAAATTAGATTCAGCTCAGCACTAATCAGTAAAAATTGAATTGTGCTCAGAACTAATCAGTAAAATTAGATTCAGCTCAGCAATAATCAGTAAAAATTAGATTCAGCTCAGCACTAATCAATAAAAATTAGATTCACCTCAGCAGTAATTAGTAAAAAGTAAGATTCACCTCAGCACTAATTGGTAAAAATAAGATTCACTTGAGCACTAATCAGTAAAAATTAGATTCAGCTCAGCACTAATCAGTAAAAATTAGATTCAGCTCAGCACTAATCAATAAAAATTAGATTCAGCTCAGCAATAATCAGTAAAAATTAGATTCACCTCAGCACTAATTAGTAAAAAATAAGATTCACCTCACACTAATTAGTAAACAATAAAATTCACCTCAGCACTAATCAGTAAAAATTAGATTCATCTCAGCACTAATAAGTAAAAATTAGATTCACCTCAGCACTAATCAATAAAAATTAGATTCAGCTCAGCACTAATCAGTAAAAATTAGATTCAGTTCAGCATTAATCAGTAAAAATTAGATTCAGTTCAGCACTAATCAGTAAAAATTAGATTCAGCTCAGCACTAATCAATAAAAATTAGATTCAGCTCAGCACTAATCAGTAAAAATTAGATTCAGCTCAGCACTAATCAATAAAAATTAGATTCACCTCAGCACTAATCAGTAAAAATTAGATCCAACTCAGCACTAATCAGTGAAAAAATAGATCAGCCAGCACAAATCAGTAAAAAATTAGATTCAAGATCAGCACTAATCAATAAAAAATTAGATGCACCTGAGCACTAATCATTAACAAATTAGATTCACCTTAGCACAATCAGTAAAAATTAGATTAAGCTCAGCACTAATCATTAAATTACTTCTCTGTCTCGCACTAATCAGTAAAAATTAGGTTCACCTTAGCACTGATCAGTAAAAATTAGATTAAGCTCAGCACTAATCAGTGAAAACTAGATTCAGCTCAGCAGTAACTAGTAAAAATTAAATTCAGCTCAGCAGTAATCAGTAAAAATTAGATTCAGCTCAGCACTAATCTGTAAAAATTAGATTCAGTTCAGCACTAGTCAATAAAAATTAGATTGAGTTCAGCACAAATCAGTAAACATTAGATTAACCTCAGCACTAATCAGCAAAAATTGGAGTCAGTTCAGCACTAATCAGTAAAAATTAGATTAATCTCAGCACTAATCAGGAAAACCTAGTTTAACCTCAGCACCAATCAGTAAAAATTAGATTCAGCTCAGCACTCATCAGTAAAAATTAGATTAACCTCAGCACTAATCAGTAAAAATTAGATTCAGTTCAGCACTAGTTAGTAAAAATTAGATTCACCTCAGCAATAATCAGTAAAAATTAGATTAATCTCAGCACTAATCAGTGAAAATTAGTTTCAGCTTAGCACTAATCAGTAAAAATTAGATTCAGCTCAGCACTAATCAGTAAAAATTAGATTCATCTCACCACTAATCAGTAAAAATTAGATTCATCTCACCACTAATCAGTAAAAATTAGATTCACCTCAGCACTAATCAGTAAAAATTAGATTCATCTCACCACTAATCAGTAAAAATTAGATTTAGCTCAGCACTAATCAGTAAAAGTTAGATTCATCGCAGCAATAATCAATAAAAATTAGATTCAGCTCAACATTAATCAGTAAAAATTAGATTCAACTCAGCACTAATCAGTAAAAATTTGATTCACTTCAGCACTAATCAGTAAAAATTAGATCCAGCGTAGCACTAATCAGTAAAAATTAGATCCAGCACAGCACTAATCAGTTAAAATAAGATCCAGCGCAGCACTAATCAGTAAAAATTAGATTCAGCTCAGCACTAATCAGTAAAAATTAGATTAAGCTCAGCACTAATCAGTAAAAATTAGATTCAGCTCAGCACTAATCAGTAAAAATTAGATTAACCTTAGCACTAATAAGTAAAAATTAGATTAAGTTCAGCACTATCAGTATAAATTAGATTAACATCAGCACTAATCATTAAAAATTAGATTAACCTCAGCACTAATCAGTAAAAATTAGATTAACCTCAGCACTATTTAGTAAAAGATAGATTCAGCTCAGCACTAATCAGTAAACATTAGATTAACCTCAGCACTAATCAGTAAAAATTAGATTCACCTCAGCAGTAAACAGTAAAAATTAGATTAAGCTCAGCACTAATCAGTAAAAATTAGATTCAGCTCAGCACTAATTAGTAAAAATTAGATTCAACTCAGCACTATTCAGTAAAAGATAGATTCAGCTCAGCACTAATCAGTAAAAATTAGGTTCACCTTATCACTAATAAGTAAAAATTAGACTAAGCTCAGCACTAATCAGTAAAAATTAGATTCCGCTTAGCACTA
>NC_087206.1:70025097-70065097 GCF_015104395.2 Macrobrachium nipponense | reverse complement strand
AGGTGTCCACGGTGTCTACCTGACAAATGTGTCCATGGAAAGGTGTCCACTGTGTCCACCTGACAAAGGCGTCCATGGAAAGGTGTCCACGGTGTCCACCTGACAAATGTGTCCATGGAAAGGTGTCCATGGAAAGGTGTCCACGGTGTCCACCTGACAAAGGCGTCCATGGAAAGGTGTCCACGGTGTCCACCTGACAAAGGCGTCCATGGAAAGGTGTCCACTGTGTCCACCTGACAAATGTGTCCATGGAAAGGTGTCCACGGTGTCCACCTGACAAAGGTGTACATGGGAAAATTTCATGGTTCATGGCCTGACATATGTGTGTGTAAAAGAATTGCCTTTGCTTACGTGAAACGATTCTTCAAGCTGTTAATAACCTCAAGAACAATCAGCCTTCATCAAAGAAGAGGAATGCCATTTACTGTGTTAAATTAGCATATTGAAGAATGTTTTCTCTTTACGCCAGCATGACGATCTCCTAGCTTGTCATAAATACAGAAATGCGACAATTTCTAAGCTCTAAAGACTATTGTTCCATAGAAATTCTGGTATCTGCTCTCGACCTCGACAGCGACGTTTGATAGAAACTCAGTTGTCAACAGCTTAGTAGATGCTCTCCTATTGTTAAAACAAAGGGACCGCCCTTTCACCAGAAACCTCCCCCCTCCTCCCCGCTCCCCCCTCCCTGCCCCCCCCCCTTTCCCCACCTCCCACGCGCATATGAACACGGAGACTTAGCTGTTGCTACCTTCTCAGTCCTCATCAAACCAAGTGTTCAAGGAGATGAATCCTCTGTTTCACGGGGGAAGGAGTGTTTTTAGATTTTAATTTAACTGGCCACAATTTCTTTGCGAGTATGAATAATTGAAACCCTTTCATTCCTCCACCTGTGGGCGTAAGATCGGTAGATGCAACAAGTACCTAAAACGTCTATTTCAATAGAATAAAAATAAATAAACAAATAAAGAAGTGAAAGCACAAACAACCATTGGGTATATTTTCTCTCGTGGGCGTTTGTATATTTGTCAATACATACCATCACAGAAATAAAATCATAATTTATTTGCTGTATAATATATACATACATACATACATACATATATATATAATATATATGTATATATATTATATATATATATATATATATATATATATATATATATAAAATATAGAAAGTAAGTACTATACTATTCAGAGACTGCCGTCTCTCTCTTCAGGTTCTGTATTTTGGTGTTTATATGGGCTCCTTTTTATTAGACGGAATTCTGTTGTTGTAACAAAATCATTTTTACCAGCCATATATATATCATATATATATATATATATATATATATATATATATATATATGTGTGTGTGTGTGTGTGTGTGTGTGTGTGTGTAGTGTGTGATATACATAGAGAGAGAGAGCAGAGAAGAGAGAGAGAGAGAGAGAGAGAGGACGGAATCATGAGCTTATTACTGACACGATCTACATCTATAATCATGCATCACACGTGCATTATACGGTTGCAAGCAAGTGCTTCCAGCTGGTGCCGAAAGTAAGAATTTCACAGTCTACCACGTTGCCCTCACCACAGACCGCGGCTTTGGTGCCATCTGCCACCGAGAGTGCCGCGCATGCGCTGCCAGTGGCACTCGGATACTTTCCCGATAGAGTCTTCAGTTACCTAGGTGAGGGCGATCAGATAGGGTGTATAGCTACTCTTCATTACACGTCCCTGTGAAAAGTTCCTGTTTTTTTTTTTAGATTTCGTGCGCGAAATAATAAAGGTTTCTTTTTATTTTTTAAAAATTCTTTGTCACTGGATCTTGCTGTTATTCATTAAGCATGCGATGCATTTATGTGGGTATCTTCATTTTTTAATGTGTGGCGCGCATTTCCGTACACGAATGGTTACGGAGCCATAAGATTGTAGCATGACTCTTAAAAAAAGGGAGAGAGAGACTGCACGATAGACGGTATTGTATAGTTACTGCTAACATTTACATAATTCATCATATTCACTTAACTAGATAGTTCGTTCTTTAATTGTATACATTCAACAATCATCGTTCACTTAAGTAAATAGTTCGTTCTTTGATTGTATATATTTAATAATCATCGTTCATTTAACTAGATAGTTCGTTCGTGGATTGTACATTTAATAATCATTGCTCACCTAACTATATAGTTCGTTCGTGGATTGAACATTTAACAATCATCATTCACTTAACTAGATAGTTCGTTCGTTATTGTGCATTTAACAATCATTGTTCACTTAACTAGATAGTTCGTTCTGCGATTGTACATTTAACAATTTTATAGAAATACATGACAAATAAGGTATTAACAGCAGTAGTTAGAATCAGTGAGTTCTCATAATGTAAAAGCATTCATGCTATTGAAGGATTTTCTTTTCTCATTCTTCATAAGTAAATACATTTTCCTATTTGGATAGATTTAAAGGCAGGAACATATCATTTATCTGACTAAATACAATTTCTCATTAGTTGTCATGATAAATCCATTATTATCACAGGCTGCAGCGTGACAAAAACTATTCAAGTAACGTCAGTAATATCATCATGATATCACAAAATATTTAGTAATGAAAAATGTAGGACGTTGCTTCCCAAGTCGTTGAAATATTCATTTCTGAAGGATGATAGTTATCAAAGAGTCTTATATATAACCTTTGTAGAGATAGTATACAAAATAAATATATGAGAAATTACACTTTACGTAAAGATATACGATTAACACTTACTCGGAGCGTAACGACCTGTTGAGAGAGAGAGAGAGAGAGAGAGAGAGAGAGAGAGAGAGAGAGAGAGAGTCTGTTTATTTTTTTTTTTTTTTTTTTTTTTAAGTGAATTCCATCGAATCACCTTTCCCTTGTATATCCTTTAGGAAAAAGAACCCGACGAACTGTTAAAAGGGAATACAACGCCCAAGTTGTATTCTGTCAGTTCGGGAAGTCTGAATGGGAACGCGAAGGTTGAAAGTGAGAAAAGGATGTGAAATAAGCACTGACAACATGTTAGGATAATGAAAATAAAGGTGAAGGGGATAGACGAGGAAAAATAAAAGTAGAACAGGTGATGGAATAAATGTATCAAAAGAAATATGATAAAGTTGGATGTAGATGAAACATAAGAGGAAACATGTACGATGACAATCAAAGGAAAGACGAGATAGAATTGGAAGTGGAACATTACATGGAGACTTAAAAAAAAAAAAAAAAAAAAAAACTCAGGAAACCAGAGCAAATATTCAAGAAATGATAAAAGATTTTTGATAAATGGAGGTTAAAAAAAAAAAAAAACAGAGACGAGAGGTATTTTGCCTCAAAAATGAATTAGAAAAATATAGTACGAGAAAAAGAATCCTGTCACGAAAATGAGAATAAGATGAATGGAGGATACACTAAAGGCTTTCAAGGTCATCATAGAAACTGATAAAGAACTCTGCACAGGGGAGTCAAGAGTTAGGCAACTATTTTGGGATAAAACCTGGAAAAGGTTGCCAGGTTGCCATCTTAATGATATGAGGAATAATATTGAATAACATTTGGCAAAGACCTTCTCAAGTTGTTGGAAATTTTTTTCAATTCATTTCCAAACGATCCTTACTGAAAAATCATATAACTGTCAAAGCGTTTTGGACGAAATAAACAAACTGAGGATTTGTATAGTACATGAAAATATAAAAATACTCAAAAGTCAAAGGCATAATACATACCTGATAGAGAGAGAGAGAGAGAGAGAGAGAGAGAGAGAGAGAGAGAGAGAGAGAGAGAGAGAGAGAGAGAGAGAGAGAGAGAGAGAGAAATGATTGTTGAATGACGATTGAATGATTTAGTATAAAGAAATCTCGTGTGGGAATTCGTCTGATGACGTCATATGAATATTTGAAGACTGAATGAAAAGAGAAAAGTCGGAAAGTAGCAAGAATATAAAAGACAAATAAATTAAAGTAAAAAAATGAATAAATAAATAAACGTGTGAGGGACAGAAGAGAAAATTCAAAGTAGAACAGAAGACTGAATAATGTCTCAAACGAAACGTGACGCAGGAGTTAGATTGAAATAAAACACGGAAGTAAAAAAAATTACGATGAAAAATTTTGGTAAAAGATATTTTCGAAATGAAAATGAAATATTACATGAGACAAAAACAAAAGAATAATAACTCATTCGTCAAATCGTAAGGGAAGGGCAAAATGTTTGAAAAACGGGAACAAATATGGAGAAATAAAGAAGTGAATGTGATAAATGAAGGTCTGGAAAGACAGAGATACGAGAGACATTTAATTCCATAGATAAATTAGACCAATCTGACGCGAGAAGAAAATGATGTGAAGAAAAAGAGGATAGGAAGATACAGACAATCAATTCGGGATAACAACAATATTTTCGAAATGATCAGAGAAACGGATAATGAAGTCTGCAAAAAAAAGTTTTTTTTAAAGAAATTGAGATTTAGATTTATAGTTTGTGGTGACAACGAGAAAAGTTTCCCATCATAGTCAGAATTAGAGGATAAAACCTGATCTATATATATAATATAAAAAATATATATATATATATATATATATATATATATATATATATATATATATATATATGTGTGTGTGGTGTGTGTGTGTGTGTGTGTGTGTCTATATATATATATATATATATATATATATATATATATATATATATATATAATATATATATAATATATGTGTGTGTGTGTGTGTGTGGTGTGTGTGTCTATATATATATATATATATATATATATATATATATATATATATATATATATATATATATATATATATATATATACATATATAATTATTAAATTATATTATTATAAAATAAAAGATTATATATACATATATATATACAATACATAAATTACACACACACACACACACACACACACACACATATATATATATATATATATATATATTATATATATATATATATATATATATATATATATGTAGATATATATATAAAGTCATCTAGTCTCGTAGCCACTGGAAGATGTATATAATTTACGAGGCTTCTTTAAAGTAATATCTTCACTTAGGAGACGGAAGTCACCTAAGGTGTTATGAAGTCATCTTTTCAAAATTGCTCAAGACATTTTAATATCCCCTCCTAATTTTCGGTCGATATTGAAATATAATAAAAAAAATAATAAGTAAACATTTCACAGGAGGTGGCGGACAAAATTAATATTCGTTCTAAAATTGGAAATATTTCTATAAAAGACGAATTGGGGGACTGACTAAAAAATATTATTGTTACGACTGATTGACGTAAGGATGATATTCGTCGATCAGAAACGACCAAAAAATGAACAAAGTCAATGACAGTAACAGGATTTAAGGTTTACTGAGACGTCAACGAATTATCCCTTTTGATTTGGTGGCGACGGTTCACGAATTGACTAGCTTCGCTTGTTAATAAACCACGATAGTACCTCGTTGGACGAGTGGTTTTCGCGCTCGGCTACCAGTCCGGTGGTCCTAAGTTCGAATCTCGGCTCGGCCAACGCGGAATCAGAGGAATTAATTTCTGGTGATAGAAATTCATTTCTCGATATAATGTGGTTCGGATCCGACAATAAGCTGTAGGTCCCGTTGCTAGGTGACCAGTTGGTTCCTAGCCACGTAAAGATATCTAATCCTTGGGGCCAGCCCTAGGAGAGCTGTTCATCAGCTCAGTGGTCTGGTTAAAATAAGGTAGACTTAATAGACCAAGATGTCGTACTGATTCTAGAGGTCGCGGATAAATATGCCGAAGTCCTAGGAGGTAATTGACTTGAAGAGCAGCTGAAAATATAAATTGGATTCAAAATTTCAAGAGCTTCATCTGCACACGGAAGGTCTTCACTCATCAGCCGAGTCATCTATTGAGCTTCTTCCTGGAATGTTGTATATTGCCCTGAGCTGAAATAAAGGATATTATTATTATTATTATTATTATTATTATTATTATTATTATTATTATTATTATTATTAATCAACTTTACTAGTGATCCATTTAGGTAGCCTTGAAGATGGAGCATTTGAAGCTACATTCACCACTATTGAAAAATGGTCGCTGTTAAATCTACCATTTCTCGCTCTCCAATTAAAATCAGTAAGGCAGTCATCACTGCATATCGATGGATCAGTTGCTGGTAATGTGCCTTTTTGAACGTGAAGATGCGTCGCCCCCAAATTTTCACTTTGTGTGATGGACCACAGGCAGTTAGGTTCCTCTTTGATCGGTGACGATGCCGCCCCAAAAGAGGGTTTTCTACTGTCCACAGCTCCCAGAATAACAAAAGGGACGTGGTAGTTGTCGGTTGAGAGATTTAAAATCAACAGTGTGGGAAGACTTCACCAGGTGGTAGATAGATAAAGCATGCTATATATCTTCTTTGCAAATGGATCTGCATAACTATCAGCTGTAGTGCAGACTTGATACTTATTGGATTTTGTGCGTTATCATTACTTACATTCAAAACTACACCCACCCTGGGCTTCCTATTTATGTTATAAGTGGAAGGATAGGAAGTATACTCGTACTCTCATGATCTGGGACAGTTATTATTTATTATTTACTAATCATGGTCTCCTGAAAATTAACTAGAATAGCGTTATGTATTTACTCAAGTAAACATAATTAATAAAGCTTTGATAATGATGATAGTACCCATAATTTTTAAGCAAACAAAACTCTCTCATTCATATTTTTTTTAATTTTGATATTTATGCTTTTAAATTTTTATTTTTTGTCATAGTAGGAATGAGGATACCAAGAGTTCAAACGTAATAAAGGTTATTTCCTTATTTATTCGGTAATTATTATATCAACTTGAGTATTAATTTTCTTATTTTAATTGCTACCTGTACTGCGTCTAAGGAAAGTTGGAAAACCCGTGGAATAAACGAGCACAGAGAATATTTCTTATCCAGCTGGATATTTGCTTCTGCGTGGCATTCCTCCTTTTCACTCAGGTATTTGTTGATACAGATGTCATGTCCTCAGGTGTATGTTTGCAAAGGTAATTTATATCCCAGAACTTTGTCGACAGCTGCGAAATCTCAGATGTATGAAGAGAATCAGGAATCAGGAAAAATGAGATGCGGAAAATTGTCCTCTCTCTCTCTCTCTCTCATATTGGGATACCTAAGTCATCATTTGTCTCCCCCTTTGACAAGACTAATGAAAAGAATTTCATCTTGTCAACGTTCTCACATCGACATTTTTCCCCAGGTTCTCTTCCTAACTGTCTAAGAGGCCTCTTATGCCTACTCTACAGGTATCACTTTGCTAAGTGTTCCATCGAGATTTGAGAATGACTATCTCTTCTCAAGCAACCTGTTTCAGGTCATTCGTGTGGATGTCTGCTTTTACAAGCGATTTATCTCTTCTAGATAAAATGCTTCGTGGTGGCTGTTCCTCTTTCCTAATATGATCATTTATAACTCGGACCATCGACGGATGGTCTCTTGCTTTGTCAACTTTTCCTAAGTTTTATTTTAACAGGTATTTCACATTATCAAATGATCCCTCGCCCACTTTTTTTTTTTTACCGAGAGCAACCACATTTGCTGGACAGAAGCACCGATAGGCTGTAAATATTCTGTGGATATTTTAAGTTCCTGAGATCCTTTATTCCAAGGCTTCTAAGGATTATCAGCTTAATTAACTCAAGATTAGAATCCACAATAAGCCATATAAATGGGTCTAAACTTACCTATCATCCTTTGTTCCGAGAATGGAGCAATATCTCTCTATAAATTGTTGATTGCTGTCGGAACAAGTTTTGATTCCAATAGCCACAGTAAGAAACACATATTTAACTCTTTTGCGAGTAATGTTGGCTGCGAAGTTGGTAAATGGTTATTACACATGTGCTAACAACATGCAGAGAGAGAGAGAGAGAGAGATACTTACGGATATATGATTATGGACAGCAACCTGATAAGGAATTATATATATAATATATATATTATATATATATATATATATATATATATATATATATATATATATATATGAATAACTTGATCACGAAGTGTAAAACGTGATGCTATGTATAAATAAAGGTTTTTGCCACGAAGGAAAAAAATGAAAAGCGAGATAGCCAAGTACTTTCGGTCTAGTACGAGCCTTTACTCAGGCACAACTGATCTTACAGAGGAAAAACATAGTCAAAGTAGGCTTAATATCCAAACTGACGCTACAAGATTAGCAATAAGGTCGATTTCACTCTACAGAAACGAAGAAACGCCTGAGGGCAGGATAAGCGAATTTTTAGGCTGCCACACCTTGGAGGATACACACGTTGTCAACAGATGATTCATCCAGAAAACAATACATTTTGAAAAAAAACAAGGAGGCATATACAACGTATTATCATGAAACTTACAAAAATGTTCCCCAAAAAATTAATGAAAAACCTGAAAAAAGAATATCAATATATCGAGAGAGAGAGAGAGAGAGAGAGAGAGAGAGAGAGAGAGAGAGAGAAATAATAACTATATATATGTGGGACTAATTTATTAGTAGTTCATTTATTTTAAGGTCCTTCATAAACATTTTACAAATATACGGGTCCAAATGGTACAATCCCGGACTAAGATTTAAGTTGTGTTTATTAGTGATTTGTATAATTGCTGATTCCAGTAAATTTCTTGAAACATAATCATTAGATCCAGCAATTACAGAGGTATCGCCCCAATTAATACAATGAGATTTTTCACTCGGATAAACAGTGCATTTGAAGTCTGGGCTGTTCTAATTGAATACATATGCTGCTTAATATGAACACAAATTTTTATTTGACTGACCAACGTAAATCGATGGGCAATCCTTACAAGGAATTTTGTAAATGATATTGTTATTTGTTACAGGACTATTATTAATTACCATATCTCAAGATATTGTGGACTCGTGATACGTGCTTTGCAATTAGCTCTGAAATGGCACGAGTCTCTCTTGCTCTATTATGTATAGTGGAATTAATGGTGCCTCTTTCTAGAGGGTAGATGTGGTTATTGGTGGAGACATTCTCTCTCTCTCTCTCTCTCTCTCTCTCTCTCTCTCTCTCTCTCTCTCTCTCTGAACCCGTATTGGATTCTATCTACGGATAACGCCACAAATTTATTTGTGGATAAATCCTTAAATTTGAAAAATAAGAGGGAATTTTCTTTCCCACTTTATATTAAAATAGCATGTTCAGTTTACAAGCATTACTATATAATCCAATATAAGTCTTGGCGTTTAATCAAGTTAGCATTTGAATTTCGACTTGATTAACTAATATGATCTGAAGATCATAATATAATGAATCCCGGTGAACCAGTTGTAAGGGACATCGTACATTACTGTGAGTGGCTTGAAATAAAAAAATAAAAAAAAGAGAAAAAAATAAAAAAAACAAAGCATGACTATATCAGAAAATATATGATTCGAAAACAAGAAAGGCGATTTATTTGTCATACACAACAGCATGTGATATGATAGTTTTCCTTCAGTTTTCTGATTTTTTCGCAAGATTCCTATGAAGGGAATAACGTCATGGTGTTCTTTTGTAATATACAAAGTTACATCTCATTATTTTTTTAGAAATGACGCGGCCTTCCTGTTAGGTATCATAGGTAAAACGTCTATATTGCGAGGAATAGTAATTAAAGTACCAATAGAAATTGCTATTCTAATTACCTGTTGAATGACCTCAAATGGCCAATGTAGCAGCACTAAATTTTGACCATATTTTGACATTTACTTTGGATAAGTCTCCATAATGTCTTCTTTCTGCTGTGCTCCTTCAGTCATGGTTCCTCACGCCAGTAGTAAATGATAGGAATTATTCTCGCCCCGCACGTAATTTCGAAGGAGTTAGATGTGAAAGGTTTCAGATCCCAATGGGTTCGCCCATGACCTTGCTTCGCCTCCATTTCCCCTTCGTTGCTCTTTGTTTTGATTTGAGATTTCAGATTCCAAAGGGTTCGCATCCCATTCTCCTTCATTGCTCTTTGTTTTGATTTGAGCAAAAAATCTCTCCTGAACCCGATGCAGGCACACGCTGCCCCCAAAGGCCACGCGTGTGAGTTCTCTGATTGTATTCATATCGTGCATCAAGTTGAAAAGCTTGCAGGTTGTTCCGACAGCATCATCGAACATTAGGGACATCTGGATATCGGGCAACTTCTTGGAACCTTTTGTTATTGTAAAAGTAAGGGTCAGGTTTTTATTTTCTATTGTAATTGAAGACTTCTGGTGTCGCAGCAACTTCTTGTGATGTTCTAGACCTGGCCTGACATAAAAAAAAAGACAAAACATAAATAAATATATAAATAAATAAAAAGTATGGTTGATTTAACAATGAAGGAAGCAGCAGAATGGCCTCTTAAGAGTGAAGAAGAGCAAAACCTGGAACGGAATTATGTCCTTTTCCAGAAGGGAATGATAAGGTGGGTCTTCAAACTTCCATAAAAGCCATCGGCCACTAATTACAGTAACTTCATATGTGGTCACCATTATCATGCATATTTTGATTTTGTGTAGCATTTTTCTTTTTGAATAATTACATATAAGCTTTACATTCAGCTGAGCAAGTCGACATTTTTCAAGAGAGTCAGTTCACTATTAATGATTTAGAGGCTACGTCAGTGGTTCCCGACATTTTTTTTTTTTTTGGGGGGGACATGCCCCACCCAATCACCTCTAACAACCTGACGGCTCCCGGTGCTGATATATAATCCTTATTATCCAAAAAGTGAACTCCTATCCACGAGGGGAAAGCCTAAAAGGTCATTATTAACTTGGTTTGAACAAGCTTCCAAAGGACCTGTATATACGTACATGCAAGTATTTTTCAAGTTAAAACATACACCGCATACACTTGCTAGGAAAAAAAATCACTATAAATAACTCATTGTCGAATTGGCCCCCTTAAAAATCAATTCCCCCACCCCTACCCCCGTACGCCCCACGTTGGGAACCACTGGGATGCATGATGAAACGGAGATATGTAATATCCATTATTTCTGACAGTAAATGGAAAAAATAGATTCAAATGGAAAACACTGAAAAACAAAAGAATAATCCAAATAGGCAATTTCTGCTGCCACATAAAAAGGGGGGTAGAGGGGGGCGGTTGGGGAAGGCGAAATTAAGATATCAGCAGCCTTGACGAGCCCCTCTCCTCTCTCGCCTCCCCCCCCCCTCCCCCCACCCCCCCCCCGCCCCGCTCCCACGCAAAAATAAAAGAAAATACAAACGAAAGACACCGATATAAACTGAAAATTGAACCATGAACCGACAAAGAACACAGAGAAGGCCTGATTGAAGGATTAAGTGGGAAACTGGATGAATCAAGATTGGAAGGAATAAGCAGATTATTCCCTGTGAGGCCAATCCCAACTGATGCCTTGTCTGGCGATTACTCTCTTGACGTCAGTATTGGGGAACTGGAGTCAAATCTTCCTCCAGCCGTTGCATTTCAACGTCTATGCAGATGCACATAAAAATTCAATTTGGTACCTACGCTATATCACGATATAGTAGCCGTTAAACATTTTATCCAGTTTTTATTTGCGGAAAACGGTGCCTTCCAAAGACAAAAACAATTATAAACAAAAGTAAAAAATGGATGATGCAATAATCTGAAGAATACATAACGAAAAGATATTGAAATGAATGAAATGCAGTCAATTACGAAAAAGCTCCCTCTCATCCAGTTCCGTTTCTAATTATGTAAACCAGGCAGCCATAGCACGGATTATTTTATTTTAATTGTTCATACGGTAGCTGTCGTAGGTATTCAACTTGTTGTATACATGTTTTTTTTTAAATAAAAGGAGCTAATAAAGCTGCCATCTAACGCCCAATCTCCCACAGGCGAGATATTATTTCCTACAAAATTACAGATTTGTGAAGCGTGAAGAAACAGTTTCTAGGACAATATTTAGGGTTAGAAAAGTAGAAAAAAATTATTTTTTTTAATGTGACAGAAACAAACTCAACTAAGTAAAATTTAAAGAGGAGTTACTAGCTTGCCTTTGTCTGATTTAGTGAACTAGGATTCTTAAATACCGAAGACCGAACTCGGAGAAGGAGAATTAATTTTCGGCTCGAGTCGCGGATGTTAGAGTCGCGGATGTTAGAGTCGCGGATGTTAGAGTCCAGAATGTTAGAGTCGCGGAGTAGCGGATGTTAGAGTCGCGGATGTTAGAGTCCCGGGTGTTAGAGTCACGGATGTTGCGAAAATAGGAACCCTTGAATTTATTTGGTAATGTGCTAATTGGCCAGGAAACTTTTTGTTATTGGAAAAAAAATGGAGAAATATATATACATATATTGTTTTTCTACTTAGTTGAGCTCTGGAAAAAAAAGCTCTTGAATACAGTTTAATATTATTATTATTTTTATTATTATTATTATTATTGTTGTTGTTGTTGTTGTTGTTGTTTGTAAGTGGACATGATTCCTATTTAAGTGGAATACCCACTGTAACACGACCCATAACTATACAAGAAGCATAAAAAAATAAAAAATAAAAATGGCTGTATATGCCCCATAAGTTTCATCCATCAGTAAAATCATTGTCACCATACAACAAGAACGTATTGTTCAGCGTACAGTGAACTATCTTTATGAATTTTATGCGAAACAAAAATACCTTTATCCATTCTGAGAGGAAAGGTAGCATAAGGTCCTACATCAGTTTTTAAAATTGCCTCAAGAAAACCTCTTAAGTAGGGGATTAGTGCTGTCAGTGCAGCTCATGCGGTGCACTGTAGGCATTATTTCATGTTCTTTGCAGCGTCCATGCTGCTCGTAGTTGCAGTGTTTTTAGTACTTTTTTTTTCTGTACCTCCATTCATATTCTTTTCCTTCTATGTAACTTTCCACCCTCTCCTAACAATTGCTCCCCGTAGAGGGGTACTGTCGTCAGTGGACCTCATGCGGTGCACTGTAAGCATTGCTCAAGGTTCTTTGAAGCGTGCCTTTGGCCGCTAGCACTTTCGTTCCTTTTACTGTACCTCCTCTCATATTCTCTGCCTTCCATCTTACTTTCCACCCTCTCCTAACACTTGATTCATAGTGCAACTGCCTTAAAAAACCCTCCAGTTACGCCTTTCAAACCTTTTTAATGTCAATGTCCATTTTAACGCTGAATGACCTCATAGGTCTGAGCGCTCGGCCTTTCAGCCAAAATTCTATATTCCATTCCACTCTATTCAAGAAAAAATCAACAAAGGTTAAGCCACCCGCTTAAAGTCGAGAAAATAATTAGAACTAAAAAAAAAAATGCCAGAAACCCACGTTATTCCATTTGCTTTTGCCTCGATTTTTTTTTTCCCCCTTCGTTTCCGAAAATGCAACTAACAGACAGTTTACGTCATCAAGTCTTACTTCGTTCTCCATTATGAGGGAGGCCCCCTACTCATATTGCAAGGTGCTCTTAATTGGAAATCCGCGAGGCGACAGTTACGACCACTAAAACCCCTTAATACAAAGTCTTGCTATTGTCGCGACCAACCGTGCATGAAATTACACCCTTCAGAAATGTATACACACACATAGACACCCGCACACGCGCTCGCAAACAAACGTGTTAGTGATCGTAACCATTAAGATCTTTCAAAAATGAAGGGCGGGATTTTCTAATAAAAACAGCAGTTCTGTGCATGAACTTACACCCTTCAGAAATGTATACACACACAAATAGACACACACATACACACACACACACACACACAAACTTGTTACTGATCGTAACTATAAAAATATTTCGAAATGAAGAGCGAGTTTTTCTAATAAAAACAGTTATATATGTCGAATGTTCTAAGGTCTTACACACACAGTATATATATATATATATATATATATATATATATATATATATATATATATATATATATATATACGCATATATGTGTATGTAACCCACACACACGCAAACAAACGTGTTAGTGATCGTAACTATTAAAATATTTCAACATGAAGAGTGGGATTTTCTAATAAAAACAGCAGTTCTGTGACCAGTCGACGGTTGTTAAGGTCTTTTATTTCCCTTTTCTTTCATTTTCTTTCACACACATGTATATATATGTATACACAAATGTGTATATAATAAAGAATATAATATTTTCTAATAAATACAACAGCTATGTGACCAGGTGACTGCTGATAAGTCTTTAATTTCCCTTTTCTTTCGTTTTTTTACACACACATGTATATATATGTATACACACACAAATGTGTATATAATTAAGAATGTACTTGTGGTAAATAGTAGGAAGGCATTTACCTTTAACGTCAGTGGTTTTTTTTCTCTTTAACTGGGTTGTTGAAGCATTGTACTACTTGCAATTAGGAAGACACGTATGTGTAACCTTCAGAGGGCCAACTTTTCCTTTTACGAGACGGACGAATTTTGATATGCTTTTTTTTCTTTTTTTGTATGAATATTCATGAAAACTACCTTAGGAGGAATAGACGTTTGTTTATTTGTATGGTGTTTTAACGTTGCATGGAACCAGTAGTTATTCAGCAACGGGACCAACGGCTTTACGTGACTTCCGAACCACGTCGAGAGTGAACTTCTATTTAGACGTTTGTATACGGTGAAATACATATGAACTTTAAACAATTAAGAGCAAAATTAATGATGGTGGAATTTAAAGATGCAATTTTTGTTCTGAGAGCTTTGCCATGCGGGAGACACCTTCTTCATTTCCACTTTTGAATGCGCCGACCAACAGTTCCTTTGTTGGGGATTGCACGAGATTGCACGCATGTTTTTAACAATTCTATTTCGTGGACATTAAAGATAATTGGGTTCTTGCTTCAGGCGCCATCGGGAAGATAATAGACTGAATTCGAGCGTCTTACGGCTCGGAGATTTCGCTGATTATGACTGTGGAAGCAGTTCGGTTATAAAACCCTCGCTCCCAACAGCTCGTAAACGATGGCGAAGTATTGTGACCATTTCGAATTACTGATGCTTTTCTTAATTTCTGAATCTCGTGTACAAATAAACACCGCTTGAAATAGCAATTATAAATTCTAGCATGCAGATGCTCATAACAATGTAATGATAAACTACACGCGAAATATACTTTTCATCTCACCGAGCTTTCTTTAATGATATTCAGAAAAAAAAGGTTCAACTTGGAGATATATGAGAAAAAAAAGCTATAAGGATAGTTAAGGCATGTAAGTTCAATAGAGTTTGTAAGAGTTGGCTATTAGTTTTACAATTGTTAAAGATGATGTTTTAACATTTTGGAGTTGGCCTTATGCCAACACAGGCTCTTGCTTTGAAATATAAGTTACTATGTTCGGGAAGCTTTGTAAAATGCAGCTTATACTCAAAACAAGTTGATTGAATTGTGATCAAATTAAATTTAAGGATAAGTGATGTTAAGTAGCGATAAATAATAATAATTTGACATCAAAACTGGAGGATGCTCGGATAATCCACTTACAAAATTGAAATTGCATTATTTATTTTTGCTTTGATTTAATCTGACCTTTATTGTTGGAGACCCACTCGTATCAATACTTGTGATTCATCAGACGGGGCATGTTTGATGGCCGTTTTTTTTATTATTATTATCATATAGCCACAACTTTTTCTTTTGATTACTTTGTCCTATTTACGTTTTCAATGTTCGAAAAGTTTTCAGATGTGTTGTTTATTAATTTATTATATTTTTCTCTGTAAAATACTTTACGAGTAATTTTCCGCTAATAAACACGGGAACCTAGTACAGCTCATCCCCCAACCCCCAATTGCCCCACGGTTCAACAGTTAAAACCATAGTTACATATCCTTTCTCCCATTCCAAGCACAACACGCCACGCCCCGCCCCTTCCCCAAACAAATACCCAGCGCCTCACGGAAAGGTATATTCAAAGTCTCCTATCAAGTCAAAATGACGTTTGTTTGAAGTTAGTTTTTTGTATTCAAAATTTCCAGTTTTATTATGATTTAAGTATCTAGTAAAACTTGATGATAGCATTGGAACATTTTTGTAAAACACGAGTAGAAGTTGATGAAACAAAAGCGCAATTTTTTTGGAAAAGGTGGAGATGGAATAGTGCTGGAACTCCTGGTCTGGTCTCTGTCATTTGATGTTAGAATTTCGTTGTGTGCAGGTGTCCTTCTCAAGCCAGTCGAATAAGGTATGGGATATTTACCTGTTGAAGGGATTGAAAAGCCGGCAAGTCGCCTATTTTACGATTTTGAGTTTTTGTGTTGCAATAGATGACATTTTTACGAGAATTGGGTGATTTTCACAACCGGCTTTTTGTGAAATTTTCGTGGGTTGTAGTCACTGGACCATCAAAAATTTATGAATTTGGATAAAGTCATCAGGAGGCGGTACTGGAACACGGCTAGTGAGTAAATACAATGAAAATGGAAGTTAATATTAAATATTTTGTGGAAACTTCCAAATTTTCATCTTGGTGGTCAGTGCCAAGGCCAAATCGAGTCTCTGCTGATTCAGGGTATAGTTTTTTTACAAAATTTTTCCTAGAATTACCCGCTTGTTTTTATTCGTGAATTAAAATCAAATTTTATTTTAAGTTCTGAAAAACTCCTATTTTGCTATTATGAGTTAACAGCGTGTCGAGACTTTAAATTAGCTTGCAATATCACACAGGATAATACTAATTAAATCGCTTCAGTAAAAGTGACGTTTGTAATAGCAAATTTTACGTCGCTACTCACCGCTGAAAAAAATTAAAAGCGTGTTTACGGTTCACCTGGTGTGCTGTTCATAAAATTTGAAGTTAATCGTAAAATTTAATGACTTCCATAAAGAGAAGCTGAAATGAATATCACATCGCCAGGGTTGACTGCACAATCTCCGCTCTAGCGCCTCATTGGCGTGGTTGGTATGGTCTTTGCCCGTCACCTCGATGGCCGCGAGTTCGATTCTCGGTCAATCCATTGAGGGGTCAGAGATGTGTATTTCTTGTGATAAAAGTTTACTTTCGACGTGGTTCGGAAGTCACGTAAAGCCGTTGGTCCCGTTGCTGAATAAAGACTGGTTCCATGCAACGCAAAAACAGCATACAAACAAACAAACAATCTCTGCTCAGAATCAGTGACGTAACTAAGGGGGATACGGGGGTGGGAGGGGGGCGGGGTTTGCTAAGAGTGGTTCTTACAGCCCGAGGCGGCACTGTCCTGGGACCGGTGCTTACTTTTAGTTTTTTGTACAGCCCTCTGGCATCTTTTGGTGTTATTAGCGAAATCACATTTCTAAATAAGATCGTAGGGATTATTTTCACCAGTTTGGTTCTTTTATATAGCTAGCTTCGCCACTAGAACGAATGAGACGTTAGGTGGTGGTTAAGTGTTCATGATTGTAAGTGTATACCTCTAAAATCACCCCAAAATCTCAGTTTTCTGAACTTAAAACAAAGGCATAGGCTTTTTATTAATTTGTATAAATTAAGCTAGGTTGAGTTGTCTGTTATAGAAACCTCATTTACTGGATTAGACATATCGTCGACGACGTGGTTTAACATTAATAAATTTTCTATGTACTCATTCAAATTTTCAAAATACCCTAATGGTATTTCTACAGAAGCAATCCGCGGTGGCCTAGACTATGGCAATTGACGTTTTCCTATGTTATTTTATTTATTGAACAAGAATTTAAAGTAATATTTATTCGGAAGACTGTAATTAACCCCCAGGGGCCAGTACTAAACACGGCGAAATACATTGGACGCCCCAACCCCTAGTGATTGTCGTGGTCGCGGTTACGTTCCTTGCAGTTCGCTCGGAACTATTCTTTAGAATTACCCTGCAAGAAACGTAAGCGCGTATACGACATCCACTAGGGATTGGGGAGTCCAATGTATTTCGCCGTGTTTTAGTACTGGCCCCTGGGGGTTAATTACTCCTGAAGAGTTGTGGAATAGGCCCCTTAAATTTGGTATTGTAAATGCTATTCTTGATGTAATTGTGTTATTTGTAAATGCTACTCTTGATGTACGGTAATTGTTATTTATTCCTCTAATGTAATTCTCTGCATTTGTAAGGCTGATTTTATTTACGTAATAAATTCCCACTCTTTCGTCATAATTAAACCTGCATATATGCAGGGTGGTTTATTTTAAACAAAGTTGGCACAGTCATAGGTCATAATACACGAGACTGAACTATCTGGCTAAGCCAGCAGCATGTAAATTTTCTTTTTGAGACAGCTCAAGAGAGACTGATGTTCTTAACTTCACCTTACTCTAGCTGGCAACCTTCCCTAGTGTGCATCTTTATATCTCAAAGGGGATTTTGGAGGTTGTTAAAATTTCGAGGTGGTCTAGAGGCGGGTAGGGAAGGTTGGAAGGCCCTTACCACCTCAAGATGGTCCAAAGGCTGGATAGGCACAGAAGGCATGTGGGTAGAGAAGGTTGGGAGGCCCTTACCACCACCTCCACGACTGGCCAGGAATGAGCCCCAGCCTCCATAACTCCTGGAAAGAGATTAATACTTCATGCTGAATAATACAATTATATACTGCTTAGTAATGCTACACACTACTAGCAAATGCTGGCTAAATTAATGACTACTGCTTTTTAATGACTGCTTTTTAATGCCATGCTAATAGAGAACACTAATTGACCGGAAAACTGGTACTAAGGCTGATTCAAAGTTCTATTAGACAACCACAACATGCATCTAACTTTACTAATTGTGGTTAATAATGTACCCAAGCAGAGAGTACTATGTAAGGAAAGCTTCTGTTTACTGCTTAGTCATGCTGCGTTAATGAACATAAGAATAGTAAAGAAAATGCTGCTATCTAGTATGAAACTTGTAGGAAAAAATTACCAGACAGAAATTTGAAAGTGTTTTACATAGAGGCAAATTGCTGTTTTCTGAAAGATATGGAGAAAAGATGACTGAAAAATATTGAGAAAGCAGCAGAGAAAATAAAGAATGCAGATTTATGTAGAAGTAAAGATGATTTGAAAGAAAAATACATACAAATATAAAGAAAATCAGAGACAGAAATACAACTTTCTTTGACTGAGGGAAAGAAACAATATCGATAAACTTTGAGGAATAGAAAATGGTATTAAAAAGAAGAAAGAAACAGAGAGAGAGAAGGAAAGAGGGAGGTACAGACTAACATGGGTGTGGGGAGGGAGAGGTTTATATACGGGAAAAAAAATTTTCCTTTCATAGGGCAGAGGCATAATGGAAGAGTGATTAGAGTCGATTTTGCGTGAATGAAAAATGTTTTTTTTATTAGAGGAATAATGCATAAAGAAAGCGTGTTTAAAGTTTGTGTAAACAGAAAAAGGCTGCTTTTTATTATTAGAGACGATTTTGTGTGCACGGAAAAAAGTTATTTTACTATTATTATTACAGTACAGGAATAATGCTTAATGAAAGTGTGGTTAGAGACTATTTTTGTACACAGAAAAAGGCCTTTTTTATTATTAGAGCAGAGGAATAATGCACAATGAAAGTGATTAGAGACGATTTTGTGTGCACAGATAAAGGCAGTTTTCTTTATTAGAGCAAAGGAATAATTCATAATGAAAGTGTGATTAGATACAGTTGTATGTGCACATAAAAAGGCATTTTATTTTAGAGCAGAGGAATAATGGGTAATGAAAGTGTATTTTGAGACGATTTTGTGTGTACATTAAAAGGTGGTTTTACTCAGAGCAGAGAATTAATCCCTAGTGAAAGCGGGTCAAGAGACGATTTTGTGTGCATTTTTGTAGGAAAACTGATATAATGAAGGAGAAAGAAAAAGGACAATAATTATTCTTAAGAAAATATGTTTTGTAGAAAGGCACAAAGAACAGATTGGTTTTTGAAGGAGAGAGAGAGAGCGCGCAATTAAAAGGTGGGTGGAAAAAGAATAGAGGGACAACGATTTAGAAATTAGAGGTTTTCTAACTAAGACGAGGTGAAAGAGAGAGAGAGAGGCAAGAAGTTAGAAAAGGAAATGGGGCTTCTTTTTTTACTAACAGTTAAGGGAAAATTGTTAAAGAGTTGGAGTTAAGAGATATATCAGAGAGAGAGAGAGAGAGAGAGAGAGAGAGAGAGAGAGAGAGAGAGAGAGAGAGAGAGAGAGAGAGAGAGAGAGAGAGAGGCTTATTTTCAGAGAGAAAGGGGCAATATTTTTGTATAATGCTGAAGGAAAATTGCGTAGAGAAAAAGGCTACTTTTCCTATAAATGTTGAGGGGAAATTACAGAAGGGAAGTTAGATTACAGACCTATGTGCATAGAGCTTGAGTCTATTTTTTTGCATAAATGTTTAGGAGAGAATGCAGAGTGAAAGATAAGTTCTAGACATCCTATGTGCATAGAAAATAAGTCTAGACATCCTTCCAACACCATGCCCTGCAAAGATCCTCTTATAATCACCAACTTTGTACAAATTAAACCAAAGATATCTAAAACTCATCTTATTTTATATTCCACAATATAAAAATACATACAACAGAAAGTAAGCACTCTTAGTTATACGCCAACTACCAAAGTCACTCAGAAGATGGGTCATTCAATACCAGTCTCCAACGAATTCGTAAAATAACAGCAAAGAAACCATTTCAAAATCGAGGGCAACCAATAATGATAATGAAAACAGAGGGGGCAGAAATAGTCATGAAATAGCAGTGGAAAAGTCTTTCAACTTAATTACTGAGCAATCTGCCATAAAATTTAAGGACATTATCTCAAATCACTTAGTACAGTTCAAATTCATTACTCCTCCATCAGTTGAAATCTACAAAATCCTTATTGCAAATAAATAATCTGTTCTTCTGTAGGAAAACCAATGTCGATACAGGATTGTTTAACATTTTTTGCTCAAATTCATAAATAATTCTACCTCAAAGCGAAGGGGTTGGCAAAAGGGGTCACCATCATCAGTAATAAAGTAGAAAGGCTCTCACCTTTCACTGTCCGAACAAAGCGAAGATGGCTCCGGATTCGTCGATGATGAATCTCAACAGTTGTATGAGGTTCCAGACCAAGCTGGTGCCCTGGGCACTTCTCGACCGAAAGTCGTACCAACTTCCGGTAGGGTGGCGGAGACGTCGGAAGGTTCCTTGAAGATGATATGGTTTTAAAAGATTCACTTAAAAGATGGCGTCGTCTGGTTTGTGCTCCCAAGTTTATCGGCTCCCAATTCCTGCCACGATCAGAGAAAGTTTGTTAAAAAATATTGTACTCTGTTTCACTGAATTCATAGAGAAAAAGAGAGAGAGAGAGAGAGAGAGAGAGAGAGAGAGAGGGATTAATGGTAAAAATATTGAACTGAGTTACCGTATTCATAGAGAGAGAGAGAGAGAGAGAGAGAGAGAGAGAGAGAGAGAGAGAGAGAGAGAGATAAATTAATGGTAAAAGAATATTGTTGTACTTGTTTCACCGTATTCAGAGAGAGAGAGAGAGAGAGAGAGAGAGAGAGAAACATTCAAGTTATTCCAGTATGGGCGCATGAAAGTAAATGGAGAGACCAGCTAGCTGGTGAGATTATACTACTTTAGCTACAAAAAATCAAATATAAGTTGGACTAAGTTGTTTGCATGCATCATGCAAGCTATAGAAATACTTGTATTTATACTCGAATGATAATTTGGGCTATTATTTTAGCTATGAAAATGCAAGACATGAAAATTACCTAGTTAATTTAGATATGGTTTGCTAAATATAAGAAATAGAGGAGGTGAAAACTGGATTAATTTACTATTATATACAAGAAAATAAAAATAACTGAAAATTAATATTGATCTGGGATTCCCTTAAAGAACTTTTCGACACCTTTGCTAATCTGTGGAAATCAAAGGAAGAAAAATATCGATTAGCTTGTTTGTCTGTACATGGCTTACATCATGATGTTGAAGATTAAGCTGGCCTTATGCCACCACGGGCTCTTGCTCATAGAGCAGCCCGTGGGACTTACATGGAGAACGAAATAATGGTACTTGACCAATCATTTATTGTCATTAATATGATGCCGCATTACGAAGATGGTAACCGACTAACCGTTGCCACTACAGCCAAAAGAAGTTGCTGTGCTATCCTAATCCCCACTAGTTCTTCAGGGCTATGCATTGCTTCTTATACAGCAGAAAACCCGTCTTTTATACTGAATGCATCGTTTTTAATGCTAACATACTATTAATCCTGTTATTTCTCCCAAACACTAAGTACCCAACAAAGGTGAACTAATGACCAACTATGTTATACCCAACCCTGTTCTACGCACACATTCACACATACTCACAGAATTTGTTTTTTAATTAATTTTCAGATTCCACTGCGTCCTACAGCACCGTCACATATATATGGATCAAGAGAATTTTTCCACCCTTTTACATCATTGCATTTCGAAAATGGTGTGAGTAATAAAGGACCGCAGGAACTGAAAAGTTCGACAATGAGGCACATTCACTGCACATTGTTGCTGCTGTTCAGCAAATCTGGTTGCTCTCGGTAGATAAAGGGGATCAGGGATCAATTGTGAATGAGAAAGTTCTTTATGGAAATACAACTTATGAAAAATTTACAAACAGAGTCCATTCGTCGGTGGTCCAAGTCATAGCTACTATTAGGAAACAGAAACCTACCACCACAAACCACTCTATCTAAAAGAGATAAATCTCTGACAGAAGTAGACATCCTTACTGGAAAACAGAATTCTAGTAAAAGGAGTAAAAATGACCTAAAACAGGTTGCATTGATTTTATCACTGTTATAAATATGCGAGGCCTTACTAACAATACCTAACTTTAGTGCGTCATTTGCTGAAACTTTCATTAGATATTCCTCAAAAGTTAGATGTGCGCCAAAGGTTACACCTAGAATAGGTAAAGCTTCAGACTCGTTCAGCGAAGTGGAGGATGGGGTGGGAAATCTGTACGAGATCTGCTAATCAATAGTGTTTTCGTTTTTCTGGAGTTCAGCCTCATACCTGACAGACTACACCATTCCCTGATCCGGTCCATGTCCCGATTGTGGCTGAAGGCAGCTTCATTTCTCAAAAATGGAGACTTTACTACATGCACAAGTGTTCCATCAAAGGCATACTGAACAATCTTATTTTCCAGGCAAACAACCATGTCACTTGTATACATTAATAATAACAGTGGACCAAAATTACTGGCCCATGGAACTCCAGACACAATAGTAGGTCTTGGTTCACTAAAGATTGCTTCCATGGCAACTCGTTGCTGCCTACCTATAAGGAAATCTTGAAGTAATCCTAAAACATATCCACCCGCTCCAAGATTCTGAAGTTTATAAATAAGTGCCTTGTGATTTACTAAATCAAAAGCATGACTAAAATCTATCTGAATTACTCTGCAAGCAAAACTTTTACCATTGTTCCCTTGCAAATGGCATGTCAAGTGTTAAAAAGCATCACAACTATGTAGCTGCATCCTCTATGCACATTGGCTATCATTTAACAATCCTTTAGATTCAACATACATATATAGTTGCTTTTAATAACAAGTTTTTCAGCAACTTTGGGGAGCATAGGGAGAATAGAGATTGTCCTGTTTTGAATCTATTAAACTGGGGAGGCAACACACTAGAAACAAAGAGAAGAAGCCATCAGGGTCTTCTTCACCCCAACTATCAAGGTTATCCAGAATTTTCTTAACATCCCCAGAGCAAAATGCAAATTTTGTGAGAAGAGTTTCAGGATGACAAGTATTAGGGAGAGGGACATCCTCAGCTGATTGCTTGGCTTCAAAAGCTTGATGAAGGAGTTCAACCTTCTCCCTAAGGCCAGCAACCAATCTATCATCTCATCTATTAGTAGTGGTGGGATGATGCAAATTTGGTCCACCACAGATGAGGCTGAATAATTCCTTAAAGTTTCCTCTTCAAGGAACTATTGTAACGTCTCTTGGCTGTATGGTAAGTTCTGTTCGGAACACGGTGAGACTCAACAAAAATGGTGTAATTTTCATTTGAAAGATTTCATTTTCATGCATTGAATTTAGTCTGTTTGTATCATCAAACCATGGTCATTTGTCCTAAATTTGATGACCTTTCTAGAGACACATCTCATTTACATAGCCATCAGAATTTCATTTACCTTCTTGGGATCAGGATCTAATATAGCATCTGAAATATTAAGTGCCTGAGATGTTTCAGTAATGTGATCCCAATTGGCTCTGGATTTCAACCAGACCATTACAAGGCTATCCAGACCTGCCAGGTCTGAGAAGTATCTGAAAATTTGATTAAAATTTTCTTAACTGCACTTTCAGCACATTATAAAGCATAGGCCTCATGTTTCAGAGTTGATCCAAGATCATCAGCATTTGGGGAATCTTCAGTCTCCAAAAAGGGTGCAGAGGTCGTCCTATGAGGGCCCAGGGGTACTCAAATCTTTTTTTGCTACAACTCATAAAGACCGAATAGAAATAATAAATAAATAAACCTGAAAACCTTACACATATCATCAGTCTTGAATGGAATTCATTCTTCTATCAATGGCACAAGTGAGCCCCAAATCTCAAATCTTCACCACCCTCCCTACCCTATACTACAGGAGATGGCACAACATGATTAGAGTGGCCTGCTTGCTATGACCAATGGTATTACAAGAATACAATCATCCCCACCTTAATCATATTATGGGCAACCCGGATAGAATGCCAAGAATCCTAGCCCCAGAACCAGACCCCTCTGGATTCTGTGGCCCAGCCAAGCAAAATAGTTCTGCTTTTGAGCTTCAATCTGATATCTCTGAGGTCCAAACATTATCAGGTAGTTGATGATCCTACCACAGTCCCCACTACGTATTTAGCTTTGGATATAAACCCAGTCCCAACTATATATCTTTTAACTTTTATCAGGACCAATAGATTTTACCAAAGGTGGAAAGTTCCACAATACTTACTTCAAATTTATATATGTTAAAAATATATGACTACAATTCCAGGGATTCAAGAGCCCCCTCACCACATCAAGGTAGTCCCATGTCAAAGGGGTGCACTCACGAAGTGTAATCTCATTTATTTTTACTCCCACGTATTTCACAGGCTAGTGCATTGGATTAAACTTGAAAAATAAACAATAGAATGCAAGGATAAAATCAGTCTAGCTCAGGGTCACTCACACTCGCTTAATGAATTGATTGCTGTGCTGGCTCAAGAAGTGAGGTTATGCTACTTATATGTTTATTTCCACTATGAACTGAATATGTTTATTTCCACTATGAACTGTAAAAAGGTGTGAAATTTTTTGTCCAGTAACTTTATATTTCGACAACAAGAATCAATACGTGTAGCCAGTAGCCGGATCAAGCCTGTCCATGATTGTTTAAAAATGTCAATGATCAAAACCCAAATGAGAACTGCATTAGGATGCCAAGAACTGCACAACCTGTACAGACATCAGCTATAGGCTACATAAGACTAAAGTTTCAACTACAAGCACAGGCACCTACTGATGATGTTAGCACTGCAAACCGCAACAATCTTAATATGATGGGCGTTATGTCTGTTCGTCCGTCTGTCATTCATTCATGGCCAAACACTGGTCTGATGGGCATGAAACTTAGCAGGGTTATATTGGGGACCCCTAAGATGGTTTATAATGGGGTTTCATCCTACCCCTCCCATCCTAATTTGCTGGTAGTATCCATAAAGGAAGGAAATGCACACTCAAACTCATTTACTAAATATCACCAACCTCAGCCTATAATTCAGAATAATTGCCATTAATATTTTTTCACGGATTTTCAATGTACAAGGATAATCATACCATTATTTCTACACATTCTTTACTGCTGTAAGTACTGTCAGAACTCTAGTTCTTCCTTGGTTTTAATCTTTGACATATAATTGTCACTGCTACAACTGGATTTTCTCTACAAAAAAAGGACTTTGGATTGAAGCTGCATATAATGTGGTACCTTGGAAATGATCAGTCCACTCAGGTCTTCAAAACAACAATCAGCCTACCGACGTTATACAATCCCACCTCTTACTATCCCTTAAAACAATATCTTTTTTAAGAAGTGTTTTTCACAAATTACACATTTCATAATCAATTCTAGACACTAGAAAAAAAAATCTCTAAAAACCAAAGTGGCCTACACATTTTGGAGGATGTTTTCAATGTGTGATTTCCAAGGTAATGTTAGGAAACCTAAGGGCACAGCAGTTAGACGGGATATGTACTGTTCAGGATGGTTACAGCCAGGTACTGTATTAAAGTAAGAAACAGCAAGGTCTGCTTATGCTACAAATAGTTAGTTATAGCAAAACTAGGTTAGGTTAGGTAAGGTAAGGTAAGGATGGTAAGGCTGAATAAAATTCCTCCAGTTGTAACATTCTGTTAGTGGACTTTTTCAAGTTGTTTATAATTAGAGACTTTATTTCTGTGCAGTTATTTCTTCCAGTCTTGTTAATGATATATATGTTTCTTTGAATCACTTCCATTGTAAATGAACACCTACTGATAGTTTAGTTCAATGAAATGATAATTTGTCACCCAAAACCAAATTTCTATTAAAATTTGTTTTTTTGGATTAATTAGTAATGCACATATCCAAATATCATGAATGCTTAAATTAAGAGCATCTAGTGACCTGGTGGCAAAATGTAATTCAAACAGACTGTCTTCCTGTTGCATTTTAATGTGAGTCTACAATTACTATATTTGTTCAGCTGTTCTACTGGAATGCATTCTATACTATCTTAGCTTAAAACCCCGATCCCTATCATAACTTAACCTGACTTAGAGTTCAGAGTCCTAACTAACCTGGAGCATGCCAAAAATGAACTGAAAAGTTGCCAACAATTTACACATATAGTATATTTATAGAGAAATCATTGGATTGGCTAGACAGCCAAAATTTTGAAGTCAGTCACCAACAGCTATTGATAATGCTGTAAACACAAAAACAGAAAGACAGATGACAGAAAATTAAATTGTCATGAAAGAAAGATCAAAGACTTTTTTTAACAGATGAAACACTCACAAGAAACAATACAGAACTGATGTTAGCAATCATAGGAAACTTATGAGCAGTAAAGTAAGCTCTTAAAGCTGATGAAATTTTCAAGTGTACAAATAATATTCTATTCAACACAATATTTTTTCAAATAGCTTTGATAAAGTTTTTAATCATTAATTTTGTTTACAAACTACTTCTTGTTTCTGATTTTTACTTCTTGTCTTTCCGGCAACCTCCTCCCACAACCTAGACAAAAATCTAAGAAACTGGACCCATGGATTTCTATTAAAGTCATTACAAAAAAATAGTTAAAAAGCTATACTGCGCAATAGAAACCATACTTCAAAAGAGATACCATCTAACCTAACTTAGGCCTCTGGGTCCTAACGGGGCCAGGAGAGATTCGCTGTCCTTCTTAACCCTCAACCTAACCTGATCGTGAGTGCAGTATATCATGCCCACAGCATATGCATGAACAAATGGTAATTCTAAAGAATAGTTCCCCACGGACTGCAAGGAACATAACCGCAGATACATCCACTTGGGATTGGGGAGTCCAATGTATTTTGCCAAGTTTAGTAATGGCCCCTGGGGGTTAATTACAGTCGACCAAATAAATGTTACTTAAAATTTGTGTTCTGCAGGTAAAACTGCATAGAAAGACCGCAACTGCCATAGTCTAGGCCCCCGCGGAATAGTAATATACATCTACCAGTACAGAATGACTGTGTGGCAAGGTTATATCCACCATAGGCTACTAAGATTTAGTCAGAAATGGTAAGGTACAGTTAATAATGAACGAGTTGCTGTTTACATATATGGTTTGTCTGTCATAAGACATATCCAAGGCCATATGATATATCTTATGATATGGGGCCTGTGCATTGTAAACATTATGACTTAATTCTGTTATATCTACTCTAATCTATTTTGGACAAGTCAATACTGAACTAAGTGTCATATAATTCATGGAACATATTAATTAAGTTGAATTTGACATTATGATAAAAAATCCCTGTGAAGTTAGGCTAAATACATTTTCAAGAAATTTAAAAAATCACCAATAAACCCCGGCCTAGAGTTAAAACCTTCAGGCCACTTCAATTTCAAGTACTTTAGATAATTTTAAAGTTCATAAATTAAATCCATGGACGCTCATAAAAACACACTTATGAAAAACGCCTGTTGAAAGAGAAAAATACCTGCATTGTTCAAGATTTCAGTTAAGACGAAGTAAGAAAGCCGCCATTGTGTTGTCTGCAGTCTTAACTCTGGACTCTGGAGTCTGGACTCTGGAAGTTCTTGGATTCACTCTGTTTAATATTTTTTGTAAAATCTGAAGTATATTTGTAATATCTATAATTATAAAAAAACAATACGATATGTCAAACCATATAAGATATGATGCTGTAATAAATTATCAAAATCAAGTTTTGAAGGTAAGGGCACAATCATTTCATAGTTAATGAAAACGTTATCGTAGATATCAGTTCCAAGTTCCACCGCGTTCGAATGCGTGGACGACATTTCACCCAAATACAAGCTTGTTCAAATAGGCTACAGATTCGCAGGAGTAAGTGCAATAAAGATATTTATTGATAAACTCTCTAGGTTTTCAGGTATTTACATGCTGTGCCATATAAGTATATGATACTCTACGTAAACACTATAAGTCCTGTCAAACGAATTTAGATGCATTTCGTTTGAGTACTGAGGTTAATAGTTAATAGTATTGAAGCTCGTTCCCTGGTAATTGGGATGTTAGCTGGACCTAATGAGGCTTCTAACTGTAGAGTTATTCGCATCATTTTTGTCATATGAAAATTAATGATTTCGTCTTCATATTGTGAATTTCCTTCTGTCAGGTAACCGACAGAAGAGAACTATGTTCTTGGTATCACTTTATTCAATGTAAAATCCAAATGTATCTGCTTGTTTACCAGCATGGTATAAATAGGCACCACACCTACTCGAAAATGACACACTCATTATTCTTATTTAGTTTTTTTATGACATGCTTATAAATTAAATAGAGAGCAGAACAGAGTTTTGTGGTATATTTGTGGAATGGAATATACATTTTAGGCCAAAGACCAAGCACTGTGACCAACGAGGTCACTCAGCGCTGAAAGGAAAATTGAGAACAAAAGGCTTGAAAGGTGTAACAGGAGGAAAACCTCAAAGCAGTTACGCTAAGAAGCAAATGTAAGGAGATGGTGGATAGCAAGATGGAAGAGAGAATTAAATGGAGGTACAGTAGAAGGAATGAAAGGGGTTGCAGCTGGGGGCCGAAGGGACGCTGCAAAGCCCTTTTAGTAATGCATACAGTGCACTATTTAATTCACTACGTCTAAAAAATGTGTCTAAGTTCAAGAATATTATGATTTTAATTTATTTTTTATGATGAACTTGAGAATGACCTTAAAGTTTTTTTTTATATTAATGTGAACTTTGTAAGTCAGTTCTGTAATCACAGTAATTGTGTAACCTGTCTCCTTCCTCCCAAAATAAAACTCGAATGCAGAGAGAAGGATCACCTTTGGGCCATTTTTTTTTTTTAAGAGTTATGTGGTGTCGTATTGTGATATTTGTGCTATAGAAAGCGCGATTACCCTAATTCTTTGAACTTTGTAATTTTGATTAGTTTAGGGGCATTTCAGTTGTAAACCCGTTTCACTTATTTCTTATATAATTACTTGGTCGATAATGTTAACTTATAGTTATTCAATTAATTTCAAGTTTAAATTCGGCGCGTATTTTTCAATGTGCTTCCATTTTATTTCATTTACCAACGATTTCAATTTTAGTGAAGGGTGAATATAATATTTGATTTGATAAAATTTGTGTTGTGTTCATACACTGAAGTTACGCGAGTAACTTATAGAAACGAGAGAGAGAGAGAGAGAGAGAGAGAGAGAGAGAGAGAGAGAGAGAGGCGAGCAGCACCTCTCACAGCAACTTGTGATCTGAGTTCGTGTCTAGAGGGACTGCTCTTTAAGCGGAAGTACTTAATTGTAGTACTATTCATTAATACTATTAGTGCAATATCCTTGTTAGTACCGACTTGGGTTGTGAGATATCTCCCAGTAATCTATTAACTGCGACAGGGAGCTTTGTGGTGTTACGGAAGGCTTTTTTAGCATTTTTTGACCAAGTAGCAACATAAAGAATATACAGTCCACTTTGTCCATCCAATTACTTCTTTGACACACAGTGCTTTGTTGAAGATATCCGTATATCAATCAAGGTTAAATAAATAATAAATAAATTTATCGTGGAAATGCGGCGTAATTCGTGTACTAGATCAATAGTATGTTACAGCACGGAATATGTCAGGTACAAATTAGAAGTTCACTCTTTTTTTCAAATTTGGAATTTTTTGATGAATTGACGACAGTTGGGAATTACAGGACTCCGCTCATTTCGAGCATCGACGAATATTTACTTGAATATCAGAGTTAACAATCTACAATGAATATCCAAATCAATGGATCTACTATGAATAATTAAATATCCAAGTTAACGAATCTACAGTGAATATTCAAATCAATAAATCTACAATGAATAATTGAATATGCAAGTTAACAGATCTACAATGAAAATTAACGAATTACAATGAATTATTGAATATCCAATTTGACGAATCTACAATGAATAATTTAATATCCAAGTTAACGAATCTACAATGAATCATTAAATATCCAAGCTAACGAATCGACAATGAATAATTGAATATGGAAGATAACGAATCTACATTAGAATTGGAGTCGTAAGCCTAAAGGTTGCATCATCTGTAGCTTACAACTGTGTTTTGTCTTTGTTTGTTTGTATGATGTTTTTACGTTGCATGGAACCAGTGGTTACTCAGCAACGGGACCAACGGCTCTATGTGACTTCCAAACCACGTCGAGAGTGAACTTCTATCACTAGGAATACACATTTCTAACAACTCAATGGAATACCCGAGAATCAAACACGTGGCCACCGAAGTGGCAGGTCAAGACCATACCGATCAGGCCACTGAGGTGCTTACAACTGAGTTTTGCCATTGTTTTAAGGAGTCTGGCTTACCTGAACATCAAAAACTATCTCATATCGGTCTATTTTTTGTTGGTTCTGTTCGACCTTCGGAATTTTAAAGAAAACTTCATGCAACATTCTTGGTTAGTACTTAGATTCCTAAACCATAACACTGAAATCTAAAGTGACATTGGCGCTATTTGGTACCTTCATCGTAAGCACTTAGACATAGGAAAAATTAATGTGACTTTTTTTTTTTCCCTGTGACTTCTTAATCTATTTATTTATTTATATATTTTACCTGGATTCGACTTGAAGCTGCAAACTATTTTAATTACACTGCAGGCCCTTCCTGGGACTACTAGTATGCTCAGACAAGCGGAATCCTCTCTTGTCAGAGAGAGAGAGAGAGAGAGAGAGAGAGAGAGAGAGAGAGAGAGAGAGAGAGAGAGAGAGAGAGAGAGAGTTTCCTCACAGCTGAATATCATAAAGCAATACTGAACCCCACACTCCTTTGAATGCATCATATTTCTGAACAGTTTCTGTCTCATACTGATTTAAATGTAAGGAAATGTAATTTTTTTTTATGACAACTCAAGAAGTTTTAAATATTTGCTATATATGTAAGTCCCTTTCAAGAAAAGAAACAAGGCACGACCAGACCTGCAGCTTGCTCGGGATGCGTGCAAGAGTTTCCCCTTTACAATAAGTTTATAGCATTATATTCCTAACTTTTATCGTAAATTAAAACATGCTAAAATCTATGGTCAAATAGAGCTCTGTTTCACCAACGAAAATTAAAATAAATATTACTTTATTTTATAGAAATATTTGTTCTGTATTGTTTAAAATGCACATTATTTATTTGTTTTTTTTTATATTTTCACTCTAATAAATAAATCATATATATCCTATCCTCATATTCTTGCATCTTTAACTCAATGCGAAACACCTTTTTAATTTGTAGGCTTACTACCAGAGTAATCGAAAAATGAAAGGCCATCGTTGAAAGAAATTATAACGTAACCATCAGCTGTATCTACTTAAATAACGATATTTGCATCATGCATAGTATTAATTCAATACATCTTTATATCATAAGCATCAGTGCTTATGATAATTTCCTCCTCTTGTTACTGAGGCAATTGCATTTATCAATAATGCAATATGAATTTCCGATGATTTTTCATACTCATCTGACTCTCTTCGACGAGAGAGAGAGAGAGAGAGAGAGAGAGAGAGAGAGAGAGAGAGAGAGAGAGAGAGAGAGAGAGAGAAATGTTGCATTTATCAATAACATACAATGATTTTTCAATGAAAATCATATTTCATACTTATCTGACTCCCTCCGACGTAAAAGAGAGAGAGAGAGAGAGAGAGAGAGAGAGAGAGAGAGAGAGAGAGAGAGAGAGAGAGAGAGATGTTGTATTTATCAGTAATACAATATGAATTCTCAATGCAAATCATATTCCATACTCATCTGACTCTCTTCGACGTAAATGGTGCGAGAGAGAGAGAGAGAGAGAGAGTTGTTATATATGTGAGCGTAAGTTACCTGATACTTGAGGTGTATATAAAAATTGTTTATGGATAGATTTCCCATTACATTAGCTAGAACAAAAATGGGAGAAAATACACAGAATATTTTCTTATCGGAGTAATAATACCTTAGCACAAGAGGAATATCGTCCGAACTTACAATACTTTATTTCTGAGAGCTCTATGATACTGGTATGACGATCAAAGCAATAAGACGGTTTTCTGATCAAACGAGGGGGGGGGGGGGGGGGGGGCGTGCCATATGCCTCATCTAAATTTTAAAAACAAAAGACAAAGAAGGGTCGGGTATTGAGACGAAGGATGACATCAAACTCCCTGGCTCTCAAAAACCTAATAATCATAAGGGTCACATGAACAGAAGCATGAACGAGGCGTGATCCGACTTCCAGCTTAATAGGGACGCGTGCAAGATTTTCCCCTCATGCGTAAGTTGTAAACGTTATATTCATAACTTGACGCAAATTAAAACACTCCCTTTTCTATTAGATTACAGGCTATTACTATGAGATTCAGGGCCTCTGTAACACGGTTTTTTCGCAATAACTTTTTATCTATGCATTTCATAAATATAACGCTTATTCAGAATACATATTAGAACAACACATAAATTTTGAGTGTATTCTGCACTACGTAGGTTGAATAAATCTGGTACTTATAATGTAAAAGTGACCTTTTTTGAAGACGGGCCAACTTACTCAGAGAAAAGGTTTCGAACGCACTCGTTACGTAACTTATGACAGCATTTCTTCCCTCTTTCTCGATGGATGATTGGCTATACGTAACGAAAGCTAAACCTCTGGCAACAATGACATACAAATTTAAATACAAGCAAAGCAGTACACCTTTATGAACTCTGAAACCTCTCCACTGATAATTGTCATAATGAACAAACCAACAAAATATGTAAATAAATACAAAAACACTTCGATTATTAGTCTAACTCCCAAAATAAGTTTCCAAAGAAATTACAGTCTAATTTATAGGTCACAATCAGATTGACAAGATGTAGGGAATAGTTGGTAATTATCAAAAACATAGTAGACAAGCTTGATTTGATAACTGCTATATCCAATGTCAAGGAATTTTTACTTATTGGCTATCTACCTATTTACTGAAAAAAAAATAGCCGGTACCGTATATTGGCTTTAAACCTTCACCAATAATGATCGTCAGAATGGTGATTCCATGAGGCTCCACCCACTTTCGCCTCGTTATAATTCAGGATAACACTGAAGGCTACCATGGGCATTGTTGGATTAGAAAATTTAACTTCTGGCTATAAAAACTAATTTCTCGAGTAGTTGTAAGAGTGCTAAATGATCCTCAAGGATCCCAGCAGTTGGCCTCAACGTTTAATTCATGTATATTACTGTTATACTGTTGCGGCACTACTGCTACAGTAGTATTACTACGCTAGCACTGATACCCCAAACACAACTATGTATCGTTCCGCCATTCATAAAGTCTTTGGGTTTCAGAGCCGATGGAATTTCTGTTCTGGTGGATGGGCGGGGCAACATTTAGTCAAAAGGTGTTTGTTTACCTTGCTTACGTAATGAATGTTTTTCGACTCTTGGCTCGTTATCATTGGCCATGGCGTCGGCTAGACCATTTTTACTCTATAAAAATTAAAACTATCGGGTTTAGGTTATTGATAATGCTGACAAAATTTGTGTGTGGTTGTAAAATATACATATGTCAACTTTCAGCTACATCCGATGCTTTGACAAAGAGCAAAGTCCAAAAAACCGTGTTACAGAGACCCTGAATCTCATAGTAGATTAGAGGGCTGTAATAAATGTTAACACAATAATTCTGTTCTCTGTAAAATAAAAAATAAATTGGTTTGCTCTTGGCACTTTTCAATTCACTTTTTGACAGGTAAATCGCCATTCTTTACCAGAGAGGTCCGTCGTATTTTAAATAAAAAAATTCCACAGGCATAGATTACTTAGTTCGTGTTCCACCTTGGAAGGACAGAGAGAGAGAGAGAGAAAGAGAGAGAGTTAAATTATGTAGCATTACTTGCATCTTTTGTATACGCGGATTAGGTACTAGCTTTCGCTTAAATTTCAAAGGAATTTCAAATCAAAATTCTAAATGGGGTCCCTAATTAATGAGGAAACTAAATAAATGACTAAGTTGATAAACTTCTCAAAGAGTATGTCACCTCTTTCGGATTTCGTGCATCTTAATCGTGTAGCCATATTCATGTGACTTGAGGAACCTTCCAAAAATATTATTTTAAATCAGCAAAATATCATTGTGTTATTTGTAATAATGACTGTTTTTTTCCTTAAAAGTCCTTCAATAAACCACTGAAATTTTTAAATGTTGCAGTTTGTAAGCTAGTAAAATTAATTTAGGGTAAAACTCGGTGGCTCAATTTATACAAAAAAAGACCCAGTTCATGGTTAGAGATAGAAAAAATATTGATTTCTGTGCTCGATTCTCTGTGCACACAAAAAGGCACTGTATTGTCGTCAATAATAACAATTTATTATTATTTTTATTATTATTTTCATTATTATTTTTTTTTCTTCTATCACAGTCCTCTAATTCGACCGGGTGGTAATTATAGAGTGGGGTTTCGGGTTGCATCCTGCCTCCTTAGGAGTCCATCATTTTTCTTACTATGTACGCCGTTTCTAGGAGCACACACTTCTGCATGCGTCCTGGAGCTACTTCAGCCTCTAATTTTTCCAGATTCCTTTTCAGGGATTTTGGGATCGTGCCTAGTGTTCCTATGATTATGGGTACAATTTACACTGGCATACTATTATTATTATTATTATTATTATTATTATTATTATTATTATTATTATTATTATTATTATTATTATTATTATTATATAATCAATGAAAAATAACATAAAAGCACAACACAGTGCCATCATCTGTTACGTTGTAATGGATCGGTCCTCTCTGATTTTGTTGCATAAATCATCCCTGCCTGTTATTTCCCGCTAATAAATTCAAGTCTTCATAAATCACCCGATGCTATTTTTCATCAGCATAGCCCCTCCCGTCACGATGTAAAATGTTCCTTTCTTCACCCTTCAAGAAAGGTGGAATAATAAGTCATCACTCATCTCCAATACCGACTTGACAAAGGTTAGCAGCCAACATGACTCTTTCGGGAAATAAATTCCTCCATATTGAAGTCACGTATTTATGGTCTTCATCTAAGAAGGGTCATTTAATTTATCTTATGAGACAAGACATTTAATATTATCTCTCTCTCTCTCTCTCTCTCTCTCTCTCTCTCTCTCTCTCTCTCATCTGCATCTGTGTGCGTGCGCATTTAGTAGTAAGCACAATTTTATCGTAACGGTCGGTGTTTTTGGAAACCGAAAAGATACAATAATATAATTAATTTTTCTACGAAATATGTTCCTTTCTTTACAGTCTACATAAATTGCACTTTTGTCAATTACTTCGATAGCAAGAACAAGGTCCTGCATTGCAACAGCAAAAGTAGGGACATGTTCTCTCAGTTAAGCCAAAAGTTGTCCAATGCTATTGTTGCAACGCCATCTATTTTAAGGAGTAAATAACCGCACTCATTTTTCAGAGAAGCAACTCATTTGTAACTCAAGTCCACGCATATGTATCTCCTTGGAAATGTTATTATTATTATTATTATTATTTTTTTTTTTGCAGCATCAAAATCCATCTTCTTTGATAGGGAGGATTTCACATCTAAACAATGAACTTTTTTCACTGTCATGTAAATATGATGCATTTCAATTACCCAGCAAACAATGGAGATGCTTATAATTCCTCGAAATCACTCGTTCATGACATAAATTAGAATTCAAATATGGCGTCCTTTCATTAAACACTGACTCGAATCGTACAGTCAGACAGAATTGTTGATGTAATATAGCAACTTAATTTGAAGGTGAATCATCTTAAGCCTTAATGATAGTGATTCATCTCAGACACGGCGCGACTTCTGCCGAGACCCCAGTCATTTGCATGATGACGGTCCACTAATTATAACGCTTTTATTATACAAGTTACAATGGTGTTTGAGGCTTCGCCAAATTGCGAGGGAAAAGGGAAGATCCGTAGATGCCTCATTCTGAATTATCATAGAGACATAGTGAAACTAAGCAGATGTAGTGAGGGTAAATTGCTTTCCCATACATAGGAAGTCTGCAAGATTTCTTTCTGTGAGAATTGACATTGTGAAGAGATTGAAGTTTGGTGGCGATAGGGAGCTCCAGCTTCTTCTTATTCGTCTTTTCTCTCTCTCTCTCTCTCTCTCTCTCTCTCTCTCTCTCTCTCTCTCTCCACCTCGTCTTTGAAAACCTTTTATTTCTAAATCCTGGTCCCACTATTTCTTTTTCCACATACACACATCTCCTTTTAATTGCTCTCTCTCTCTCTCTCTCTCTCTCTCTCTCTCTTTGAAAACCTCTAATTTCTAAATCCTAGTCCCAATATTCTTTTTCCACATACACACATCTCCTTTTAATTGCTCTCTCTCTCTCTCTCTCTCTCTCTCTCTCTCTCTCTCTCTCTCTCTCTCTCTTCCTTTATGTTAATCCTTCCCACACACAAACCAGACTGTATGATATGGGCACGTTTCTTGACTGTTCATCGTATATTTCGAGTTTGCTAGATATATGGCCTTACGAAATACGCCAATGAAACATAGAGAATATTCAACCGCCCAACCCCCACCGTACTCTCTCTCTCTCTCTCTCTCTCTCTCTCTCTCTCTCTCTCTCTCAAAAATATGCAAAAACCTAAAAGAAGGAAAAGGATGTAAGTTCGACAAAAAATGTAAATATATGCATTATGCAGCCCTGAATCAAAATCAATTAAATAATCAATTGAATAATAAAATCCAAAATAGAAAAGAAACAAATAAAGAGAGGAACAAAGAACATGAGGCGAAGGAAAAAAGCAAGCCATCACCGCAATATGGAGTGTCAGCAAAGAATTTCCAAGCATCAGCTCCATGAAAATTGCAGATTCAGACACAAAATGAATAATTATGATGAAGGAATATCAAATATTTTGGAAAAGTTGGATTTTTTAGTGTCAGAATTACTGGAAATGAAGAAAAGAACAACATAGCAGAACAGGAAAGAGACATGGAAAAATCCTAATTATTACCCATAATAAATGAAGGAGATAACACGCAAACCATCATAGTGATGAATGCGCAGGGTTTAGTTACGAGTAACTCAAAAAGGAAAATAGAGTACTTAGAAGAACTAACCTAAATTGAAAAGAAAATAGATATAATGAATATAAGTGAAACCTGGTATTCCCAAGATACTGGTAATGACGATCAAATAAAAGGGTTCCAAACTTATAGATCAGATAGAAAAAATAGGAATCAAGGGGGAACCGCCATATATGGGAAAGACAAAAAACAAGAAAAAATATATGAGAAATATAGTAACTCAGAATGTGAACTAATAGAGGTAGAATTTGAATCTGAAAAATTAATGAACATAGTAATTTATAGACCCCCTAATACTAAAGAGTTTGACATAATGATAGAAAAATTGGATGATATATGTAGAAATCACAAGGATTGGACTATTCTCCTATCTGGAGACTTTAACTTTCCTTTCGTAGACTGGAAAGAACGAATAACAGATTGTGGTTGTATTTATACATATAAAGAAGATAGTAATAGTAGTGCAGAAGATAAGAGGCAATTCGAAAAGCTATTAGATATGCTACTAGAATACAACATTCAACAAATAAATCACCTGCCAACAAGAAAGGAAAATACTTTTAACCTAGCATTTGTGAACGAGGTGAATTATGTTTAAGAAATAGTAGTTTATAATGCTAGTATTTCAAACCATAATGTCATAGAATTAACAGTCCATTCCAAAGCAAGTAAAAACAGAGATAAGCAAGAAATGAAAAAGTGGGAAGGATATGGAAAATACAACTTCTACAGCAAAAATATAAAACGGTCAGAAATAAATGAAGAATTAAACAAAGATTGGGATAACATTTTCGTAAGTGATGATATAAAGGTAAATTTGGAGATATTATATAAAATAATAGAGAAAATAGTGGATAAATATATACCAAAGAAGAAAAGTAAACATCAGTCATGCTTACCAAAGAGAAGGATCTTGTTCCAGAAAATCAGAAAGTGGAAAAAAGGTCTTGCAAAAGAAAAAAATGCATGGAAAATGATGGAACTAAAAAGTAAAATAGAAAATGCAGAACAAAAGATTATTCAATGAAAAGAAAATGAAAACGGGACTTTGAAGAAAAAACCCTGGTAAATATCAAGCAAAACCCCCAAACTATTAGACTCGTATGCAAAAAACATGATTAAAAGAAGAATAGAAATAGGCCCTCTAAGAATTGAATGGAGATTAACGAATGTAAAAAAGGAAATAAGCAACATATTAGCAGAAAGATATGAGAGAATTCACCCCTAAAATTGATAATGAAGATAATGATACAGAAGTAAGGGATGGAAATAGTGAATATTTAGCAGACAGTTATTAATGAAGCTGATATTGTGCAAGCTATTAATGAAATTAAAAATGGAGCCGCAGCTGGGCCTGATGGTGTCCCTGCTATTTTGTTAAAGAAAGTAGTTCATTCTATCGCAAAGCCCCTTGCAATATTATTAAGACAAAGTGTAGATACAGGCAAGATTTATGATGAGCACAAATTAGCATATATTACCCCTACTTTCAAAAGTGGATCAAGACTAGAGGCAAGTAATTATAGGCCTGAGTCTAACATCACATATTATGAAAGTGTATGAAAGGGTAATGAAGAAAAATATTATGAAACACTTAATGAAAAATTATTTGTTTAATATAGGACAACGTGGTTTTGTACCCGGAAAAAGTACACAAACCCAACTGTTAGTCCACCATGAGAACATATACAAAAATATGAAAAGCGGAAATGAAACAGATGTAGTTTATCTAGACTTTGCAAAAGCTTTTGACAAGGTAGATCATAATATATTAGCGAAGAAAATTAGAAAACATAATAGAGTTGGAAAATGGTTATAAGAATTTTTACACAACAGAAAACAGATAGTTATAGCAAACAATGAGAAATCGGATGAAGCTAAGGTAATATCCGGTGTCCCACAAGGTACGGTCTTAGCTGCATTACTGTTTGTTATTATGATTGCAGACATAGACAGTAATGTTAAGGACTCGGTAGTGAGTAGTTTCGCCGATGACACAAGAATAAATAGAGAAATTACTTGTGATGAAGATAGGAACGCGCTACAAAGAGACCTTAACAAAGTATATGATTGGGCAGAGGTAAATAGGATCGTATTTATCTCTGATAAATTTGAATCAATAAATTATGGAGACAGAGAAGGAAAGCTATATGCATATAGGGGACTTAATAATGAGACAATCACAAATAAGGAAGCAGTTAAAGACCTTGGTGTGATGTTGAATAGGAAAATGTTATGCATGATCAAATAGCAATTCTA
>NC_087206.1:70014075-70019075 GCF_015104395.2 Macrobrachium nipponense | reverse complement strand
TGATTGTATCGAAATCCAGTAATAAAAGTCTTAGTGACACTTATACAATATCAAAGCTTCGAGAAGTTACTGGCGACATATTAGGATACATTAACGAGCTAGTTAATTAAAAAATTAAATAATTATAAAAGGAAGTGTATCGTCTTATGTGGTCAATTTATCAATGGATTATGTAAAAGTCAAAAGTATTTCTGATACCAGATACAGAAAGAATTATTCAAGAAAACTTCACATGATTTCCTGTACAATTGATATGTAGAGGTGAATACGCATCGTTATTAAAGTGAGTGCGGAACAATCACATACATATCAACACTTAGATCACTTAGATGATTGTATCTAAATCCAGCAATAAGAGTCTTAGTGATACTTATACAATATCAAAGCCTCGAGAATTTAATGGGGACATATTAGGACACATTAACAAGCCAGTTAATTGAAAAATAAACAAATAACAATTGTAAAAGGAAGTGTGCCTTATCTGGTCAAGTTATGAAGGAATTCTGTAAACAGCAAAAGTATTTCTGAGACCAGATATAGAAAGAATAGTCTAGAACAATTCATAGGATTTTCTGACACAGACTGATATTTTAGATCAATATTTTCCACAGGCTAATAAATATATTTCATTGATCACGGTTTGATGAAAATTAATATTTTCATTACTAATGTTTTTTTAATTAGTTAAATTAGGTGCCTTTATTTTGATGCAATGTGGAACATATCTATTATTACTGAATTAGAATCATCGTTGATAGTGATTTATTTGAATATTAATAATTACAGGCATCCTTATTAAACTTATTTATGATTAACTTCTAACGACCTTAATTCTGATGAAAACATTCACATATAAAATGTTATTGTCAGTAAATCTGTAACCTCTGCAAAGAAACCTTATTTCTCAAAAGTAATCCAAATACGATGCATACACTCGTATACATAAGAGAAAAAGTACGTGTTTCATAAATAACATATTATAAACATTCTTTTCCCCACCTCTCTCTCTCTCTCTCTCTCTCTCTCTCTCAGCTTCAACTCCTTACAGTCGACTAACAACTAAGTTATGTAATCCACTGTTTAGGTCGAAATTCACTCACTGTAATTTAGAGAACTACAGAGAAGTATCCCGTTCGCCCATTCCCATCATTCAGATACACTTGCACCGAGCTGCTGGGACAGAGAGCGAGAGAGAGGGAGAGAGAGAGAGAGAGAGATTACTAATTTCACCTCGCAATTAACCAAGAGCCTCTCATGGAAGCTAGAACGGAATTCTAAGATACCACAAACCCTTGTTTCTGACGATTAACTAAAAGGTTCTTGATACATGTAATTTGTGTACGAGTGTCCTTATCCGCTAATACTCTACTTGTTAAATGGTTGAGTTTGGAATGTTTAAAGTGACACTGTAAAAAAATTTGCGTTAACTGATTATAATATTGAAATTGGGGAAAGTATGGGAGAAAATTCTCTAGGCGAGAGAGAGAGAGAGAGAGAGAGAGAGAGAGAAGGAGAGGAGACGATGAGAGAAAGAGAGAGAGGAGATGAGAATGTAAAAACACATTGTGCGGTACAGTTTGTCTGACAAAATAATTACCTACAGGTTAGAGACCTTAAAATCCACACAAATTCCAGTAAGATTAAATCAGAAGAATTGTGCAAGCCAATAAGAGCCGAAATATTTTAAACAGAGATCCTCCCATAACTTCGTTTATAAGTGCGAATGAAAAATGAGAAACAGAACTTAGTCAAAATTAGCTGCTAATCTGTTGGTCCACACCCAAATACATTGAAAATTGAATATTAACGAGAAGCGGTGCATTAAAATTACGTAAATAAAATTAAGCGAAAAACATTTAATTTTAAAAGCTGCAAATTTCATTCTAGACACCAGAGGGATCACAATAATAATATAGTGATACTTTAACACAGGATAAAATAGTTTTCAAGCACCATGCATCACAGAAAAAAAGGAAACAAGGCGTGATCCGACCTCTAGCTTACTCGCGCAGCGTGCTAAAATCTACAGTCATATAGCGCGCATTGTTTCACTAAACGAAAATTTTAAAAAAATACGCAATATTTCATTCAAAATAATTTTCCTGTACCGTTTAACAGGCACATTATTTATTTTTAACATTTTCATTTTAGTAGATAAATAATAAATATCCTATCCTAGAATTCCTGTATTAGTAACTCAACGCGAACAACTTTTTTCAGACCTTTTTAGGCTTATCCATAGGGCTTTCCTACGCCCACCCCCTTACCAAGAACAACAGCTAGAAGAAGAACAACAACAAACAAAGTAGTTTGCAGGCTTACTCCCCGAGCAAGCGAAAAGGAGATGAAGACAGCATGAGAAGCTCTCAAAGCCACAAGGACGGAGGAAGCAATTAGGCCAAGAAATCAATCCCCCCAAAATAGACAGAGGGAAAGATTGGCATAGCGACTACTGACGGATCTCTCACTAGTCTCGACATCGTTATCTCATCGAAGAGCTGATTCCTCAGACCCGATGACTTCATTTCGTTGCCTTCTTTTCCTTGTCATAATTGCGCAGGAGGAGGAGATATTTGCAGCTTGATTTTGCCAGAAGTTCCATTTACTTCCAGTTCTCCTTCGGTCTTCGATGAACGTTACTCTAACTAAAGACGAATTGAATGTTTAACGTTGTTATTAGGAAAGTAGAAATGGCAATATCAGCTTTTTTGGAGCCAGTATTATCTGTACTAGATTACGCTTGGTATCCTGACAACTTTGGTCAACATTAGGAAAGTAATAATAATGGTAATATCAACCTCTTTGGAGCCAGTATTATCTGTACGAGAATACGTTTATCATCTTGACAACTTTAGTCAATATTATGAAAGTAATAATAATGGTAATATCAACTTCTTTGGAGCCAGTATTATCTGTACTAGATTACGCTTGTTATTTTGACAACTTTGCTCAACACTGTGAGAGATCTATCTACCTCCGCATCACCTCTCATGAACTGCAATACATTATCGAAGAAGCACCTTTTTCTGAATGTGGAACACCGTACGTGTATTTTCTAACTCCCTGACATAAAGAGGCACCTGAATCACCTGATTGAGTTCACAGTATGATATTACAGAGATAAAACACAAAAGTAAAAATAAAATGAGATTAAATTTCAGTTTATCTTTCATTCAAAGTACCTGCCATTGCTTGTGTATTTTGCGCATTCACTAAAAGGTTAATAGCAATTTATATAAAAGCTATTAAGGAACTTGGGGTTGGAAAATAAGGTAGGTTTGTAGAAAATCTAATTGTTCTCATAATGGAAGCCATCTAGCGAAATATTTTCTTCAGGTGTAGTTTTATGTTGTGAATTATCCTGACCAGATATCTATAAAACCACGAACAGTATAATTTCATCTCATATGACAGTTACGTAAATTGAAATTACGGTAAATATGTGAAATCAGGGGCTAGTACTAAACACGGCGAAACAGTGTAGATGAAATTATATTTTTCGTGGTTTTATAGATATCTGGTCTGAATAATTCACCATAAAACTCCATCTCAAAAAAAGATTTTGCTAGATGACTTCTATTATAAGAACAGTTTCACATATTTACATATATACTACATTTGTAAGCAAGGTCATCTATTACCTTGAACCTGGTACACACTATGCCATCACGTATCAGCCACGTGATGCAGTAGTGATGCTGAAAAAAATTAATAGCGGCCAAACTATACTGCAACACTTGTTCTCGCAGTTCCGCTTTCAACGGCAGGATGTCTGCCGATGATGTACTTTGCTGGGAGAGACTACTGTGGGGTGTAGTTCCTCTGTGTGCTGCAAAAAAGAAACTTTTGAGGAAGAAATGTAGAACCTTGTGGTGAAAGCAATGGCTTTCTTGGCGACCTCTGAAGGGAAGTTTTTTTTATAAATTGTTGGAAAAAAATTTAACCATATATCTGTAAGCAGGACACCAGCTTTCGAGACAGCATATCGCCAGGAGCTCGTTCTTGCAGCTGGAGGATCGTATGCAAGCCTCCAATATTCAACCAGGATTTCAAAACAGAGCCTCGGTCTAATCATCCCCGAAACTTGTGAAGCCATCTATGATATCCTTACGGAGGATTATTTGAAAGTAAAATTCAAATATAGGTACAAATGACACAAATATTTTTTTATTACAAGAAATGCAGATCATCAAAACACCATAACTTTGGAGTGTAGAGATCTTCCGTGCCAGCTTCAGACTTCTGTGATGCTTTGATTGCAGACATTTCCCTGTAGAATTGTGTCTTCAGGGTGTGCAGCTTTTTAGTAATGTCTTCATTCCGCAATGTACAGTTTACAAAACTCGATAACTCTGATTTTATGGTTTCCAGGCTTGCGCTCCTGATGTTTCTCATCTTGTAATGCTTGCATTTGATGTTGCAAACAGATGGATGTTCCCTCAGTAATTCGATAAAATGTAGTGTTAGTCCTTGTCCATGCAATGGGTTTGGCGGGTGGTGGTGAGCGTTCATCCTCTCCCTCTGAACGTTAGTGCATCACTGAGCTGCGCAATGAAATGGCTCTGTCCCATCAACATGTTGGTGATGCGGCTTCGTGTTGAAAAAGCCGTTTTTCAACGCATCCATCTAACACTGCGAGCATCATGATGCATAGTGTGTACGGGGCTTTAGTGTGAGACTACTGCCAGGCCCCGTATGTAGATTAATTTAATGTCCTCTGATTGTTATTGCTTGCCGTGAATTGCACAGCTGAATAATTCCTCTAATCAAGACCACCAGCAGGAATATGTAATAAAATTTACTCGGCACACAATTCTTGAGAGTGGCGAATGCGAATCGAATTGAACTCTGTTATAATTCTTTTGGTTACAGCAAATGAATTTAAATTATGTTTGACTTTCAGTGAATCGAACGTCGCTCTCAGAAATGATGTACGTTCAGTGCAGTGAAAAGGGAGTTAATAGACACCAAGTGACAATAATCTCCCTTTAGCATATTCC
>NC_087206.1:69999075-70004075 GCF_015104395.2 Macrobrachium nipponense | reverse complement strand
AACTTGCTATTGCGACATTTCATCAAAATTGAAATGAACAAAAAAAATATGTCGATGGAATTAAGATAATTTTCTTTAAAGATAAATTTTTCCCCATTTTAACAATTGTTAGAGAAATATTATACTCACGAATATAAGTCCATTAGTATCTAGCACAGAAAGTGCATTATATACTGAATATTTTTCCTGACACGCGGAGTTCATGAATAAATATAAAAGACTTATATTACCAGCAAAACGAACAGCTAAGCCAGCAATAGAACGGACTACAGCTAAATAATGACTTGAACTGTAAGCTTGTAATTGAGAAGAAATATCCTTGTTAATGTATCTCAGAAATGCGTCCAGCTAATTCCTGGAAGTCGACCTCAGACAGCTCAGGCGTGGAATGGAATTTCACGATCTTCCCACAGTGAAATTAGAAGACTTTTAATCATGACTCGCAAGTCTCTTGAAGCCTGCTTCAAAAGATAAGGAATTTATTAATGATTTTCCTGCACATACAAAAACGCACTCATATGCACGTACATACACACACCCACAACACACATATATATGCACACACAATAAATAAATAAATAAATATATATATATATATATATATATATATATATATATATATATATATATATATATGTATGTATATATATATATATATATATATATATATATATATATATATATTTATATATATATATATATATACTAAACGGTTAAAAGTCCTTATCACAACTCATTAATTTCCTGCCCCTGTTTATGAATTACGAAACAAGAATATTATTAATATATATACTATATATAAATTGATAATTTTCTGTTTCGTAATTCAGAAACAGGAGCAGCTAATGAAGTTGTGATAAGAACTTTTAACCTCTTAGTCAAAAAAAGTCTACGCAAAAAGATTTCATATCACAATATCAATTTCGTTGTTTTAGCTTTTCATCCTCAATTTCCAGGGGTACAGAGGAATCTTAAAAAATGCCCAAGGGGTACAGAAGAACAAAAAGGTATAGGAAACCCTGCTCTAAGTCGAAGCCTCGAATAAAATAAGTTACTTACCTACTCAGACGGAGACTGTCGGATGGAGAGTCAAGGGTAATTACGTATTCTTATTTTGGGACTCAATTTGAAGCAAAGTAATGACAAAGGAAATACGTTTTCTAAAACAATACCTGTAAAACAGTATCTTGTAGACATGCTATTATCGCATTCCTCTCGTTTTTCGGTTTCGATGCCGCAAAGTAAACTTCATCCACGAGAGTCTGTGAAGTTGCCAAACAAAAATCAGACATTTTCGTACAGAATATTATTGTCATTCACGTTCTTCGATCTGGATATAAGAAAGGCAAGGGAACAAAAAAATGCGTGGAATCCTCACAATGCGCACGAAACGTTAATGAGAAAATCGTTGTGTCCTGGTGGGGAATAATTCTTCCCTACCTTCCCCACCCTACTCCTCTTATTCCTTTATCTCCTGCCTCTATCTTCGTCCCATTCTAGAAATCATTGGCAGGAAATGATTGGGAGGAGGGACTTTTATCGTTAACAAATTGAACCTTTTCCTTCAACAATTTGCAGAAAGTTCAGTTTATGATTTTGTTAGACGAATGCTCTAGAACATCGTTAAACAAAAAACAAAAAAATTATTGTAACCATTTCATGATCGTCACATTTTCGTCATATGTCTGTATTCCTCGTCAACGATACTTTCTTTAAAAAAGAGACTTTATCTATACGCTTCAGTTTCAGTGAAAATGATCACTGTATCTGAAACAGAAGAACTTATTTTTATGGAATTTTGTATCCCGTCTCTTTCATCTCATGCAGAAGCAAAGCACTGAACGACCCACCATTCGTTTGCACACGTAATCAGTTTCCCTATCTTGAAGTATAAGTAGAATTATTCGAATTTCTTCATTAAATCCACTAGAAAAAAATCTTTTCCTCCCCCCCTTAATTCGTAAAAAGAAAGAAAAAAAATCTATGTATCTAAAAATGAATTAGGAAACGCTCGGAAAAAAATTCATTGAGGCATTTTTTTTTCAGTCCCTTTAGGCCCATAAATTCATTTATAGAAATATTGTTGTTAAATTTCTCTTTGGCATTAAGGGGAAATACGTTGAAAATTTAAGTGCTTTTTTCACGTGTGCACGAAATCCTTCGCTAAAACTCAAACGTTTACGAGTGACAAGCTGTGTTATGGTGTTGAGAAACCGCGGACTTTTCTCCTAACATGTTGAAGAGTGGGAATTAAATTTGGGATAATTTCCCTTTTTTTCGTTCTCGTTCTTGGAAAAAAAAGCATGCATTTGGTGACAGGCAAACATTCTTTTTAGAAGGAATCGTCCAATCGTCAATTCTCTCTCTCGTTCGAGGGAACGAAACAGGCATTTGATCCTGAGCGAAAAGTCTTTAGAAGGAATCGTCAAATGGTAAATTCTTCTCATAGGCACATACTTATCACGGATACAAATGGATTTGTGAGCATAGAAATATATGTACCAAATGTTTTTGACGTTAGAATTTGGCCTGTCATCAAACTTGAATACCAACTGTACAAACGATAGGTATACGTGCTAAAGGTATACGTACTAAAGGTATACGTGCTAAAGGCGGATCGCTTATACGGGGATCCGTAGTGTAACAAGGCGTGATCTGACCGCCACCTTACTCAGGGTGAGTGCTAAACTCTACGGTCAAATAGCGTGTTGTTTCATCAACGAAAATTAAAATAAATACACTATATTTTATTAGAAATAATTGTTTTGTACTATTTAACATGCACATTATTTATTTTTCACATTTCATTTTAAAAAATCATAAAAATCCTATCCTAAAATTCCTGTATCCTTAACTTAACGCAAAACACCTTTATCAGAACTTTCTAGGATTTTCCATAGGCTTTCCTACCCCCAACAAGAACGACAACAGCAAGAGCAACAACAACAGCAAAGTAGTTTGTAGGCTTACTCCCCGCTTACCATCCATATTAAGTGAAATATAGAAATGCTTACCCAAGAATTTACCGCGAGAGGAATTGTTCGCTCTAAAAAGCTGAATAACTCTTCATGGAAGTCTATAATGCGGTATTGAAAAATGAAAGATAATATTAATATCCAGATGACCAATGAATAGCTTAATAGTGCACTTTTTAATGCCGGTGAAGTACGAGCATGCCTAATTTTTATACTAACAGTTGTCATTTCAGTCAAGAGATAGAGAGGGAGACAGAGATCAGGCGTTGGAATACTGAGGTTTACTCAGACCTCAGAAGATGAGTGATGGCATTGCTGAAGGAACTGGAAAACTCGGAGGAAGAAGAAGTCCTTGCTATCTGACACACGTTAATTTTGACGGTATCAATTAATAACTGTAAATGCGAAATCGGTATATTCCAAGCACTAACATGTACTTAACCATTTGGATCGTATTCAAAGCTTGTCATAAAATTGAGTGTTAACTTCCTTATCATCCCAGTAAGTAATAAATGCAGGAAAAAGAAGACCTTTCGGGAACAGAAATACTGATAGCTCCTAATTTGGGGGGACTGGTCTGTATTCATAAAGATAGACAAAGGTTTTTACGAATGAAATAGAACATCTTTGAAACAATATTCAAAATAGTCAAACCACACTTTTGGCTAAAGAATAAATATGCTTACCCATGCAACACAGATTATACACACTTCATTAAAAATAGTATTGTAGGATTTGATTTATTTTGATTTATTAATGATTATCTGGCGTCACAACTGCTAATGGTTAATGACGCCACTACAATGGAAAATACAAAGCATATGTATGTATATCCAAATGATCAAATACATTCATACGCACATAAATACAGACACACATGAAGAAATTATTAAGTTAAAATAAAAAACGTTAAAAACTCATTTAAATGAAATAAAATTAAATTAACAAAGGAAAATCCCCATGATAAAAAAAAATAAAAAATAGTAAAACTTATAAACTTACAAAATAGTAAAAATTAAATTCTATTTAAAATACCGATGGCATTAATCAAATTAAACAGGGCGCTTTCAGTAAAATGTGCCCCTAAAATCTTAATAAGGGAAAAACCATCTTCAGTTCCTCTGCAACGTGGAGGAAAGTACCTCTCTCTCTCATCTGAAAGACTGGGGCACTCAGCTATCAGGTGTCTGACTGTCAATGGTATCAAGCATTCGTTACAATAAGGCTGATGATCCCCACTCATCAGAAAGCCATGTGTCATTTTTGTATGGCCTATTCTAAGCCGACTGAGTATTACTTCCCTTTGCCTAGTCATTGATGAATACTTCCAAGGAAAGATGGTGGTAGCTATTTCTTTAATTTTTTGGGGGGGGGTTTTCTAGCTCCCATGCAAATTTCCAGGAATCGAGGAACGCTGATTTAATGACCAGATACATATCATTTGTAGGGAGTGCACACCTAGCTATGTTACTTTGGTTGACAACTGTTTTGGCAAGTGAGTCTGCTACCTCATTTCCTGCCACACCGACATGTGCAGGGGACCAACAGAAAGATACTTTTCTACCTCTAATCTTAAGCAACTGAAGCCACTCTAAAATTTCAATAACGATAGGATGGAGTGAATTAAAATGACCAATAGCTTGCAAGACAAATTGTTCTCCAGAATGACAAGCGATCTCTGTAAGGCCAGTTAGGATTGCATAACACTCTGCTGTAAAAATGGATGCCTGATCTGGTAGCCTTCCACTCTTATTAAAATTGGGAAATACAACTCCATAGCCAATGCCTGCGTCAGACTTGGCGATCATCTGTAAAACTATGACTGAACCATCATGGTCCGCCAAATGTTCTAAAAAGGAGATGCGCAGCATCTCAGCACTCATTTCTTCCTTGCTACCAGTGAAGAACCTGCAGTGCTCCACAGAAGGAGGCTTCCAAGGGGGCACAACAGAATACTTCAATGGCCAGACTTTGACTGGGCTGGAGTTATAAAGCCCTTCTTTTCTAAGATCCATATAAGTCGCA
>NC_087206.1:69983505-69998575 GCF_015104395.2 Macrobrachium nipponense | reverse complement strand
TGCGACTTATATGGATCTTAGAAAAGAAGGGCCTTATAACTCCAGCCCAGAGTGGCTTTCGCCAAATGCGTTCTTGTACCGACATCTTAGTGCGTCTAGAAAATTCAATATGCGAGGCTTTCATCTCCAGAAAGCATCATGTATCAGTTTCTTTGACCTGGAGAAAGCTTATGATACAACCTGGAGATATGGTATTTTGAAGACACTCCATGATTATGAATTCCGAGGAGAATTGCCATTATTCATCCAAGCTTTCCTAAAAATCGAAGGTTCAAGGTTAACAAAGTTGGAAACTCATTTTCATCTCTTTACAGCCAAGAAGAAGGAGTTCCACAGGGAAGTGTCCTTAGTGTGACACTGTTTGCTTTGTGCATTAACGGCATTGCCTCTGTGATTCCTAAAGATATAATGTTTTCCTTATTTGTTGATGACCTCTCTCTACCGTTTGCAGCCTCACGAAATGGCAGTGGCTGAGAGAAAAATGCAGCTGACTATTAACAAAATTGTGGATGGGCAGAAAAAGGGAAAAAAAGGGTTTTTTAAGTTCTCTACAACATCGAAAACTGTTGCTGTACATTTCTGCCGTATTAAAGGTATACACCCTGATCCTGACCTCTATATACATGATCAGAGGATATCATGTAACGAAAGAGACACGTTTTTTGGGATTACTGTTCGACAAAAGAATGTCTTGGGTACCTCACCTAAAAGATCTGAAAGTCAGGTGTATGCAAGCTCTGAATGTTTTAAGAGCGCTTTCCCATACAATCTTGAGGAGCAGATAGGAATCACCTTATGATTCTCTACAAAGCCATAGTGGCATTGAAATTAGCATATGGTTGTGAGGCATACTCTTCAGCCTCAAAATCAAAACTAAATATTTTAGATTCGATACATAATGGCAGGAATAAGGATTGCGAGTGGTTGCCTTTAAATCATCTCCAATCCCAATCCTTTTGGTAGATTCAGGGGTACTGCCTCTGGATTCATGTCGTCAGATATCACTTGTTCGATACTGTCATAGAATCCAGAGGATTCCTGACTCGTTAACTTGCCAAGCAAGTTTTTAGTGATAATATTTTAGCGTTTATGAACGTAATCCGCATTATCCAAAACCTTTTGGATACAGAGTTTTAAAAAATTTTAGAAGATTACTGTATTCCAACCAAGGTCAAAGTCTGGCCATTCAAGTATTCTGTTGTGCCCCCTTGGAGGAAGCCTCCTTCTGTGGAGCACTGCAGATTTTTCACTGGTAGCATGGAAGAAATGAGTACTGAGATGCTGCGCATCTCCTTTTAGAACATTTGGCGGACCCTGATGGTTCAGTCATAGTTTTTACAGATGAATCCAAGTCTGACGCAGGCGTTGGCTATGGAGTTGTATTTCCGATTTTAATAAGATTGGAAGGCTACCAGATCAGGCATCCATTTTACAGCAGTGTTATGCAATTCTAACTGGCCTTAAAGAGATCGCTTGTCATTCTGGAGAACAATTTGTTTTATGTTGTGATTCACTGAGTGTATTGCAAGATATTGGTAATTTTAATTCACTCCATCCTATCGTTATTGAAATTTTAGAGTGGCTTCAGTTGCTTAAGATTAGAGTGCTAGAAAGTATCTTTCTGTTGGTACCCTGCACATGTCGGTGTGGCAGGAAATGAAGTAGCAGACTCACTTGCCAAAACAGCTGTCAACCAAAGTAACATAGCTAGGTGTGCACTCCCTACAAATGATATGTATGGCCTGTCATTAAATCAGCGTTCCTTCGATTCCTGGAAATTTGTATGGGAGTTAGAAAACCAAAAAAAACAAAAAAAAAAAAAAAAAAAAAAAAAAAAAAAGAATAGCTACCACCATCTTTCCTTGGAAGTATTCATCAATGACTAAAGTTCAAAGGAAGTAAAAAAAAATACCTCCAGTCAAAGAAGTAATACTCAGTCGCTTATGCAATATGGCCATACAAAAATGACACATGGTTTCTTTTGCTGATGAGTGAGATCATCAGGCTTATTGTAACGAATGCTTAGTTACCATTGACAGTCAGACACCTGATAGCTGAGTGCCCCAGTCTTTCAGATGAGAGAGAGAGAGGTACTTTCCTCTATCGTTGCAGGGGAACTGAAGATGGTTTTTCCCTTATCAAGATTTTAGGAGCAGATTTTACTGAAAGCGACCTGTTTAATTTTATTAATGCCATCGGTATTTTAAATAAAATTTAATTTTTCCTATTTGTAAGTTTATAAGTTACAATTTTTTATTTTTTTTTTTTTATCATGGGGATTTTCCTTTGTTAATTTAATTTATTTCATTTAAATGAGTTTTTAATGTGTTTTTTATTTTAACTTAATAATTTGTCATGTGTGTGTGTATTTATGTGCGTATGAATGTATTTGATCATTTGGATATGCATACATATGCTTTGTATATTCCATTGTAGTGGAGTCAATAACCATTAGCATTGTTGTGGACGCCAGATAATCATTAATAAATCAAAATAAAGCAAATCCTGCAATAGTATTTTTAGTGAAGTGTGTATAATCTGTGTTGAATGGGTAAGCATACTTATTCTTTAGCCAAAACGTGGTTTGACTGTATTTTGAATATTGTTTCATTCGACCTATTATTGATTTGCTTTTTAATCTTTTGCTTACTGATATGTTCTGTCTTTTTATAGGCGATTCTGAGACAAAGAGGAGCTGATATGGTGGCAATTTAGAAATGTGAAACTTAACTAATGTTTCGTGGTGTTACTAGACTAGGACTATGCCTAGTTTTATGACTAAAATAATGTTGGTTATTGTAGGAGAAATATGGAGTGGGCTATCTGAGTTCAATCTTTCATTTAATAATTTTCTTAAGAACTGAGCTATTTAGTTAATGCTTTTGCTCTTAAATAAATATAGTTTTGTGGTTCATGAGTCTGATTTAATTACCTTAGGTAATGGAGAGGGGTGGGGGGGGGGATGTTGGTGTTAAAAAGAGAGATGAGAGAGAGAGAGAGAGAGAGAGGGGTGAGAGAAAGTAGATGTTATTCCAGTGCCTGCTGCTCCGGTTCATTGCTACAAGGTTGGAACCTCGGTAATATTAATATATATATATAGATATATATATATATATATATATATATATATATATATATATAGTATATATATATATATATATATAATATATATTCCAGTGGGAATGCGTGGAATACAAAAATATTTCTTTTACTCAGGTTTACATGCCCAGAATTCGGACGAAGGCTTTTAAAGATCATTTCTCCCTCCCAAAAAATACAGAGTTCTCTTGTTCGTGTTCAGGTCACGGAAACTCGTCAATATTCGGGTGCTAAAGCCCCCACCCCCCTCTTTTTTTTTTTTGTAGGCGTCGGATACGGTGCCACTGAGCTTAAAATTAAAAAGAGCCCCCCAAACAGGCAGTAACCTGGTTGAGGATCCTTCTGCCTTTCACAAAGGATTTAAATGTCCATTAACAAGGTAACAAAAGTCTGTCGACTTTTCTATCAATCCCGGCCTAAAGAGCGAAATGTTTTTGTATTAACAGAACTAATAAAAGAGGACGTACCCCATGCCTTAGGTGATGCTATATGGTGACCAAATGTTGCTACATAGGTAAATTTTTAAAAAATAATAAAAGGCATGTTCCTACTTAGATGTTGAAGCCTCTGATAAATAAACTATTATTCAAAATCTTATCCAGACTTGAACTATCCACATTTCTACTTAGAAATTCGATAAAAGCATTAAATGAAATATTTTGTTCTTTATTTGCTTCTTTGTACATTGGAAAAACCACGACATTATTTGAAAAGAGAGGATAAATATTCATAAAGCATATCCGACATATACATGAGGTTAGACAAGTATTTTGCCAAGATATAAAAAACTCTGTGTTTTTTTTCTCTCTCTCTCTCTCTCTCTCTCTCATCTCATCTCTCTCTCTCTCTCTCTGTCGTCGAGACACCGTTAGAGGGGTAGTACCGTCAGTGGACCCCATGCGGTGCGCTGTAAGCATTACTTACGGTTGTTTCGCAAACGTGCCTTCGGCCCCTAGTGCAACCACTGACGTTCCTTTTACTGTACTTCCTTTCATATTCTCTTCCTTCCATCTTACTTTCTTTCTACCCCCTCCTAACACTTCATTCATTGTGCAACTGGTTTGACGTCTTCCTCTTGCTACGCCTTTCAACCCTTTTACTGTCACTCTCCATTTCAGCGCTGAATGACCTCATAGGTTCCAGTGCTCGGCCTTTGGCCTAATTTCTATATTCAATCAATCCTCGTCGAGACGATGTTTATCAGATTTTGTAACCCTTCCGTCTATCAATCTATCTACATATCTACCTATCTATCTACCTATTAGATGTGAAAACCAGTATTCTGATCTAAAATCGTAAAATGAACTGGACACGACGCTAAAAACTTCCGTCGCGTTTGTCTGTTATCTGCGTGCGACCGTCGGCCACAAAGCTCCGTTGGAACTGGGCGGGAGACAATGCAGTGCATAAAATCTCAGCCCGACAATATTCCATTACAGGTTCCGTTGCCAAAGAACGGGAACTCGTTAGCATTCACGGTGAACGACGCCAAGGATTCGTAACGGTTGTGGACTCAAATGAAATTATACCTTTGAGCGTCACGCTGGGTCCGACGTCTCGTCTCGCACTGGATGCAGTGTGAGTGTGTCGCTCTGTCGTATTCCTGGACAATGATTCTGGGCGAGATATAATCTAATGCCTTTCATTCAGTTTAAGAAGATATCCACGATTGAAAAGAAACGAGCGTGATCCGACCTCCAGCTTACTCAGGACCCGTGCTAAAATCTAGTCAAATGGAGCGCCGTTTCACTAACGAAAATTAAAAATACGCTATATTTTATTAGCAATCATTTTTCTGTTACTTTTTGTTTAAACATGCGCATTATTATTTTTTCACATTTTCATTTAATAAATAAACAAATTATAAGTATCCTATCTTAAAATTCCCGCATCTTTAACTCAATGCAAAGCACCTTTTTCAGGCTTTTTTAGGCTTTTCCATAGGGCTTTCCTACTCCAACCTCCCACCCACCCCAACAACAACAATGTAGTTTGTAGGCTTACTCCCAAGTAAGCAAAAGGTCGGAATTTGACAAGGGTTGGGGTGATTGAATTGAAAAAGAAGCAATTGAATGTTCTTAAAGAAATTCGCTTATGCAGCATTATCAAACATAATAGATATAGGAAAAACATTACGAAAAGCAGAGTCGTAAAAACCTTTGTCTATCTTTATGAATACAGACCAGTCCCCCGAAATTAGGAGCTATCAGTATTTCTGTTCCCGAAAGGTCTTCTTTTTCCTGCATTTATTACTTACTGGGATGATAAGGAACTTAACACTCAATTTTATGACAAGCTTTGAATACGATCCAAATGGTTAAGTACCATGTTAGTGCTTGGAATATACCGATTTCGCATTTACAGTTATTAATTGATACCGTCAAAATTAACGTTTGTCAGATAGCAAGGACTTCTTCTTCCTCCGAGTTTTCCAGTTCCTTCAGCAATGCCATCATTCATCTTCTGAGGTCTGAGTAAACTTCAGTATTCCAACGCCTGATCTCTGTCTCCCTCTCCTCTCTTGACTGAAATGACAACTGTTAATATAAAAATTAGGCATGCTCGTACTTCACCGTCGTTAAGAAGTGCACTCTTAAGCTATTCATTAGTCATCTGGATATTAATATTATCTTTCATTTTTCAGTCCCGTATTATAGACTTCCATGAAGAGTTATTCAGCTTTTTAGAGCGAACAAATCCTCTCGCGGAGAATTCTTGGATAAGCATTTCTATATTTCACTTGATATGGATGGTAAGCGGGGAGTAAGCCTACAAACTACTTTGCTGTTGTTGTTGTTCTTATTGATGTTGTTGTTCTTGCTGTTGTCGTTCTTGTTGGGGGTAGGAAAGCCTATGGAAAATCCTAGAAAGTTCTGATAAAGGTGTTTTGCGTTAAGTTACGGATACAGGAATTTTAGGATAGGATTTTTATGATTTTTTTATTTAAAATGAAATGTGAAAAATAAATAATGTGCATGTTAAATAGTACAAAACAATTATTTCTAATAAAATATAGAGTATTTATTTTAATTTTCGTTAGTGAAACAACGCGCTATTTGACCGTAGAGTTTAGTAAGGTGGCAGTCAGATCACGCCTTGTTACACTACGGATCCCCGTATCTGCGATCCGCCGTTCATCTTAGGCAATATGCATATTTAAATGAAAATTTTCTATAATGGTTCACAAGATGTGATGGCCTTTAGCCCGTATACCTATCGTTTGCATAGTTGGTATTCAAGTTTGATGACAGGCCAAATTCTAACGTCAAAAACATTTGGTACATATAATTCTATGCTCACAAATCCATTTGCATCCGTGATTAGTATGTGCCTATGAGAAGAATTCTTTGAAGCCTCTTGGACGACGAACAATCTACCATTTGACGATTCCTTCTAAAAGAATTTTCGCTCAGCATCAAATGCCTGTTTCGTTCCCTCGAACGAGAGAGAGAATTGACTATTGGACGAGTCCTTCTAAAAAGAATGTTTGCCTAGCACCAAATGCATGCTTTTTTTTCCCAAGAACGAGAACGAAAAAAAGGGAAATTATCCCAAATCTAATTCCCACTCTTCAACATGTTAGGGGAAAAATCCGCGGTTTCTCAACACCCTAACACAGCTTGTCACTCGTAAACGTTTAAGAATTTTAACGAAGGATTTCGTGCACACGTGAAAAAAGCACATCAATTTTCAACGTATTTCCCCTTAATGCCAAAGAGAAATTTAACAGCAATATTTCTATAAATGAATTTATGGCCCTAAAGGGACTGAAAAAAAAAAAATGCTTCAATGAATTTTTTTCCGAGCGTTTCCTAATTCATTTTTATATGCATAGATTTGCTTTCTTTCTTTTTGCGAATTAAGGGGGGGGTGGGGGGGGGGGGGGGAGGAAAATTCTTTTTTCTAGTGGATTTAATGAAGAAAAATTCGAATAATTCTACTGATACTTCAAGATAGGGGAACTGATTACGTGTGCAAACGCATGGTGGGTCGTTCAGTGCTTTGCTTCTGCATGAGATGAAAGAGACGGGATACAAAATTCCATAAAAAAAAGTTCTGTTTCAGATTTACATTGATCATTTTCACTGAAATGAAGCGTATATATAGTGTCTCTTTTCTTAAAGAAAGTATCGTTGATGAGGAATACAGACATATGACGAAAATGTGACAATCCTGAAATGGCTACAATAATTTTTTTGCTTTTTGTTTAACGATGTTCTAGAGCATTCGTCTAACAAAATCATAAATTGAACTTTCATTCTGCAAATTGTTGAAGGAAAAATTCAATTGTTAACGATAAAAGTCCCTCCTCCCAATCATTTCCTGCCTATGATTTCTAGAATGAGACGAAGATAGAGGCAGGAGATAAAGGAATAAGAGCAGTAGGGTGGGAAGGTAAGGAAGAATTATTCCCCACCAGGAAACAACGATTTTCTCATTAACGTCTCGTGCGCACTGTGAGAATTCCAAGCGTTTTTTCTGTTCCTTTGCCTTTCTTATATCCAGATCGAAGAACGTGAATGACAATAATATTCTGTACGAAAATGTCTGATCTTTGTTTGGCAACTCACAGACTCTCGTGGATGAAGAATTTACTTCGCGGCATCGAAACCGAAAAACGAGAGGAATGAGATAATAGCATGTCTACAAGATACTGCTTTACAGGTATTGTTTTAGAAAAACGCATTTCCTTTGTCATTACTTTGCTTCAAATTGAGTCCCAAAATAAGAATACGTAAAAATTACCCTTAACTCTCCATCCGACAGTCTCCGTCTGAAGTAGGTAAAGTAACTTTTATTTTATTCGAAGCTTCGACTTAGAGAGCAGGGTTTCCTATACCTTTTTGTTCTGCTGTACCCCTTGGGCATTTCTTAAAATTCATCTGTACCCCTGGAAATTGAAGATGAAAAAACTAAAACAACGAAATTGATATTGTGATATGAAACTCTTTTTGCGTAGACTTTTTTTTTTGACTGTTCCTGTTTCTGAATTACGAAACAAAAAATTACCAATTTAATATAGAGTATAATATTATTAATAAGTTTTCTTGTCTCGTAATTCATAAAACAGGGGCAGGAAATGAAGTTGTGATAAGGACTTTTAACCACTTGGTATACATATATATATATATATATATATATATATATATATATATATATATATATATATATATATATATATATGAGCGTGAAGGTGGACTATTAGAAACGTTGTAATTCATTACAATTCTTTATTTCCTACGTTTCGTAATATCATTATTACATCTTCAGGGAATCTGTTAAACAATAAATAAAAAAATTACTTTAAAATTTACTTAAAAAATTACTTTAAAAATTACTCTAAAAATTCAACATTTATAAATTACAACACAATTAAAAAAAACAAAAAAAAACATACAGAAACGAAAACAAAAAAATTAAAAATAAAAAGATCAAAGACCGCTAACCAACCTTATGCCGAGAAGGCAAGAGACAGAATGACAAAACAAATAAAAGTTAGCTCAGGTACAGTTGTGTGGAGGAGGTCTGGGTATTTAACTGGGGAACCAGTGTTGATAAATAATGACTCTAGGATAGGCAGTTCATATGCATTGTTCGCTTGGCCTATGACTCGGAAATGGCTTCTTTCTTATATATATATTTTACAATTTTTCGAGTGGTTTCTTATATTAGAGTGTTCGGGATTGGAGAGCCTACAGCCAGTACGGATATAAAGATCGATTGGACCCTCTCTTGACCTCCAACGTGGTCTATAAGTATACTTGCCCTAAGTGTAACTCTGGGACATATGTCGGATCCACGAGGATGGTTACTGCGGGTCAGAATCGACTCTCATCGGGGATTAAGTTTCCGTAATGGCTGTAGGCTCTCCAATCCCGAACACTCTAATATAAGAAACCATTCGAAAAATTGTAAAATATATATAGAAAGAAGCCATTTCCGAGTCATAGGCCAAGCGAACAATGCATATGAACTGCCTATCCTAGAGTCATTATTTATTAAACAACTGGTCCCCAGTTTAAATACCCAGGACCTCCTCCACACAACTGTACCTGAGCTAACTTTTATTTGTTTTGTCATTCTGTCTCTTGCCTTCTCGGCATAAGGTTGGTTAGCGGTCTTTTGATCTTTTTATTTTTAATTTTTTTTGTTTTTTTTGTTTCGTTTCTGTATTTGTTTTTTTTTTTTTTAATTGTGTTGTAATTTATAAATGTTGAATTTTGTAGAGTAATTTTTAAAGTAATTTTTAAGTAATTTTAAAGTAATTTTATTTATTGTTTAACAGATTCCTGAAGATGTAATAATGATATTACGAAACGTAGGAAATAAAGAATTGTAATGAATTGCAACGTTTCTAATAGTCCACCTTTCACGCTGATGTGTCCTACTGGCCGTCGCCTTCCTCTGTCTCCTGATATATATATATATATATATATATATATATATATATATATATATATATATATATATACTAAGTGGTTAAAAGTCCTTATCACAACTTCATTTCCTGCCCCTGTTTATGAATTACGAGACAAGAAAATTATTAATATATATACTATATATAAATTGGTAATTTTTTGTTCGTAATACATATATATCTATATATATATATATATATATATATATATATATATAGATATATATATACTATATATATATATATATATATATATATATATATATATATATATATATATATATATATATATATATGTGTGTGTGTGTGTGTATATATATAGATATATATATATATATATATATATATATATATATATATATATATATATATATATATATATATATACATTTATTTATTGTGTGTGCATATATGTGTGTGTGTATGTGTGTGTTGTGGGTGTGTGTATGTTACGTCCATATGAGTGCGTTTTTTTTTTTTGTATGTGCAGGAAAATCATTAATAAATTACTTATCTTTTGAAGCAGGCTTTAAGAGACTTGAGAGTCTATACACGCCGGACCTCAGCTCTCAATGTTCATAAGTAAAAGTCTTCTAATTTCACTGTGGGAAGATCGCGAAATTCCATTCCACGCCTGAGCTGTGTGAGGTCGACTTCCAGGAATTAGCTGGACGCATTTCTGAGATATATTAAACATGGATATTTCGTCTCAATACAAGCATACAGTTGAAATCATTATTTAGCTGCAGTCCGTTCTATTGCTGGCTTAGATGTTCGTTTTGCTGTTAATACAAGTTTTTTACATTTATTCATGAACTCCGCGTGTCAGGAAAATATTCAGTATATAATGTACTTCTGTGCAAGATACTAATGGACTTAAATTCTTGAGTATACTATTTCTTAACAATTGTTAAAGCGGGGACAAAAATATATCTTTAAAGAAATTATCTTAATTCCATCGACATATTTTTTTGGTTCATTTCAATTTTTGATGAAATGCCGTAATAGCAAGTTCTTTTTCTAATGAGAAAGTAATATATATATATATATATATATATATATATATATATATATATATATATATATATATATATATATATATATATATAGAGAGAGAGAGAGAGAGAGAGAGAGAGAGCAGAGAGAGGAGAGAGAGAGAGAGAGAGGTGTCACTTTCACCTTAACAATCAAAGCTGACAGCTCTCAGCACGTTATTTTGCAGACTAGTTATCTAATAATTCGACCAATATATAGACTTGTTGCATTAGAATTTAAAACTATTCAGTGTTTTATCATATTTTTCCTTCCGTATCTTTCTTTTTTTTATCAAAATCCTTTTTCCCTCAAAACATTACTCCATGTTTAGCTAAAGTAAACATTAATATTTTGAGGAAAATCGTATCAGTCTAGCCTTTTCATTCGCTGATTTATTGTGATTGTTTTATTCTCTCGCTTTTACTTTCAAGGTGGAGTTATACATTCCGAGCTCATTCAGGATATTTCTCCCAGGTTAGGGAATCCAAAATGAAGGGCACCGACCTTCCAAGGTTTAAAGTGATTACGTCATTACGCCGAAGGACTCTTTCATTAAAGCTGAGCTCTCTGCAAAACGCAGGTAATGGTCGCTTCCATTTTGTAATTACAAAGATATATTTTTGAGATTTTCCCCGATCTTTTTGCCCTTTAGTCCTCGTACTGATTCTCCCGCCTTATGAAATTTGCTCTCACAGGTCTGTCCTCGCCGTGATACCGGTGAAATTGCACTCTTTCTTTTGCCTTGAATTTCTATCCTCTTGCCATTACAATCTTTCTCCATGGCATTATCTTGCCATTACATTCTTTCGTTTTCGTCTTGCATTCTTTCTTTTCTTGCCATTGCATTCTTCTCTTTCCATTCATTCTTCTTTTGTCATTGCATTCTTTCTCTTGCCATTGCATTCTTTCTCTTGCCATTGCATTCTTTCTTTTGCCATTGCATTCTTTCTCTTGCCATTGCATTCTTTCTTTTGTCATGCATTCTTTCTCTTGCCATTGCATTCTTTCTCTTGCCATTGCATTCTTTCTCTTGCCATTGCATTCTTTCTTTTGCCATAGCATTCTTTCTTTTGCCATTGCATTCTTTCTCTTGCCATTGCATTCTTTCTTTTGTCATTGCATTCTTTCTCTTGCCATTGAATTAATTCTCTTGCCATAGCATTCTTTCTTTTTCCATTGCATTTCTTTCTCTTGCCATAGCATTCTTTCTTTTGCCATTGCATTCTCTCTCTTGCCATTGCATTCTTTCTTTTGCCATTGCATTCTTTCTCTTGCCATTGCATTCTTTCTTTTGCCATTGCATTCTTTCTCTTGCCATAGCATTCTTTCTTTTGCCATTGCATTCTTTCTCTTGCCATTCAGATTTTGTGGAGTCCACATTTTACTTGACTCATCAGACTAGAATGTTTATGCAACTGTGAAAGAACTTCAGCTACAATATTTGCCATAGTGTTCACTGCCGTGTATTTTATTTTCTCCAATGTGGTCTTGCTTTCTTTTATATGGTGGTTTCTATGATGTTTGTTCCTGTCTCCTTGCATTAACGAGGTCCTCTGTTCGTCTTAGTTTCTTGTTTCTCAACCGATAAAATGATGTTCAGCTTGACAAATTTTTCCTGCACTAAACGTTTCTAAGTTTATCATCGCTCTAGTAGTCGACGCAATTCAGTGATGTTGGCAGAAGTGATTGCTTTAACGTTTTCCTATCCTTATATTGCTTTTGAAAGCCACAAAGCAAACAAAAATCCTTGATTTATAGTACGTTTGGACCACTGATTGGTTCGTTTTCTAGCAAGAAATAGATACTGCTACGAATTCAGCCTCCATTGTCTTAGTGGCGTATTCACCTTCCTAGTAAATTTAATATTTAAAGATTAGAAATAATGATGATGATGATGATGATTCCCAGAGAGTTTGTAATTTTTTTATTAAAATATATTTGATTAAATTTTATACCAAAAAATGATGATTGGACGAGGATGATAAGGTTGGAGCTCATTAAAAGGTCCGAAAGATTGTCTGAGACCGTCGTTTTTGTTATGCTAACGGATATCCGAAAGGCGTATTCCTGAACTGTAACCGAGTACTGGACCTTCTCTGAAAAAGCTGGATGCATATCTTAAAAACTAACCATAGGATCTATTCGAAAATAATATCATTGTTTCTCAAACCCAGATTAAGTACTTCTATGAACCAACCTAACCTAACCCAACCCAACCTAACCTAACCTAGGGGCATGGCAAAAAAAAAGAAAAAAAAAAAAAAAAACTGGCCTGGTGCAATACTATCGTAGATTCACATTAACCGTGCATCTGATGCCTAGGCCAGTCCCTTACGACGCTCCCGATTGGCTGTTGAAAAGGCCAATCACAGGGCTGGAAACTCTCAGTCTCTCTTGAGAGTTCACATTGGCAGGATGTATGTTCCACCTCTCCTGAGAGACACGCCTTTCAAAAGTATCCCTCAGGAGAGGTGGAACATACATCCCGCCTATGTAAACTCTCTCCAGAGTGACTGAGAGTTTCCAGCTCGGTGACCTGGCTTATCAAACAGGCCAATCCAGGAGCGTCTTAAGGGACTGGCCTAAACATCAGATGCACAGTTGATGTGAATCTACTATATTACTATAGTACACATCTCAGGAATTTGTATCCGAAGCCGACAACTCTTGATTACTTCCCACTTCTTGAATAATCGCCTAAGGACGTTTAGGAAAATGAAGTTTAATTTGTAGCCATTTATCTCATCACAGAGTGATTTATCTTGACGCTGATGAGAGAAGCAATTTGGTGGGAAAGAACAAGACGGAGGAAATTTAAGGTGTTTATTCTTCTCTACTATGAGTGCATTAGTCTCCTTTCAAGCCTCTTGATATTGCTACAATTAACAAGATAAATGTTGCAAATTTAATCGAATTAGTTCTTAATGGACGTATATGGGTCCATCTCATTCAGAAATTCTGGTCAGTGGTTATGGTCTCAATATGTTTCGGGAGCGCATATATTGGAAATAATTACACACCCACACACACACACACACACACACACACACACACACACATATATAGATAGTATAGATATAATATATATATATAATATGATATATATATAGTATATATATATATATATAATATAATATATATAGTATATAGTATATATGTATATCATATATATATAGATGTATATATATATAGTATATATGATATATATATATTATATATATTATAGATATATATATATATATTATATATAGTGTATATATATCTATATTATATATATAGTATATTGATATAGAGATATATATATTTATATATATAATATATATATATAGATATATATATATATATATGTATATATACTATATATATCATCTATATATAGATATATATATATATATAATATATATATATATATAATATATATATGAATAATTATATATATATATATATATATATATATATATATATATATATATATATATATATATATATAGATATAGAATATCATATCGATATATAGATATCTATATATATATATAGATTATATATATCATATATATAGATATATATATATATATATATATATAGTATATATAAATAGGTATATATATATATATATATATATACTATATACACACACCACACAATATATATATATATAATATAGATAATTATATATATATATATATATATAATATATAATATATACACAACACACCCACACAACATATATATCGATAATATATAATATATATATATAATATATATATATATATATATCCATCATTAAGCTACAAATGTCCTTTAATATCCAGTTCGCCATACCTCGGGATTAATATATTTTCATGTTTGTTAACCCAAGGGGAATTTTTTAGTTGATAACAATTTCGTCCTCTCGATGGTTCGAACCCACGAGAGGGCGAAATTATTATCAACTAAAAAAATTCCTCTTCGGTTAACATCTATGAAAATATATGAATTCCGAGGTATTGCGAATTGGATATTAAAGGACATTATAATGCATGTATTCCTTTCAGTAAATTCCCTCTTTTTCATCCGGGTCAGGACAAACAGAAACTAAACTTCCGGCTCTCATCCAACCGTATTTCAACTTCGATCTTTTTTCCTTTGAACTTCCTTGGAAATCCTACCAAGGATATCATCTTGTTGAAAATTTGGCATTTTAAGCTCGATTTGAAAGTGGCTGTTTCATGATGACTAAATCCAACCAGACGGAAATGGCTCAGTACACTAAATATATATTATAAAAAGACGTAATTTTTCTTTTTGTAAAGTATTCACTTCATTAATATTCTTTTTTTATTGCTAAATTCTTATGACATTTATTCAAAGCTGACGCGGTTTCATTAACATATATTAATTGCCTATATTAAATAACATGAGGTTTTATGACATTTGCAATAAGAATTTGCTTATTCATGCTTAAATTTGCCCCAACCCCAGAAAAGGAACCATCTATGCTCCCAAACAAAGCATGTCGCTCAACTACCATCAGTAAAT
>NC_087206.1:69968505-69978505 GCF_015104395.2 Macrobrachium nipponense | reverse complement strand
GCATGTTAAAGGTGTGCGATAGTGTGGCATATTCCAATTTTGGGGTATTGTGGGATATATAGTAACAGAAAATTATGGTATGCTGCTGAAGAAAAATGACCATACAACATACGAAAGCACTGGGACATACTTGTATTATTTAAAACATACAAGTTACCCCCTTTGATAGACGTTCATCGAACAGGTTGATGTGTACAGAGGAGGTCTAATAGTGAAGTGTCTTACATTTAATTACCAAATCACGAAAGTAGAATTGCGCTTAAAAGGATTTTTAGCACTAGTGGTATTTTTTCGTGCGTTAATGAAGAGCTATAGCTTTCTATAACGGCTAATTTACTTTTATCTAAAAATTGTGGGGGTTTTAAGATGTTGCAGTCTTGCATTCCATTTCAATCTGTAGAGCTATAATAGTAGCTGTTTACTATCAATAGGTAAGTAATTAATCATTTTGTATTGATAGAATTTAATTAATTTTCAAAAGTATATTAGTATCGCACCAACCCCGGTTTTTTTTGCCATCCACTAGGTTAGGTTAGGTTAGTTGAAGGAACTCTCCGCTGAGTAATTTGGTCATTGGAAACATAATGAGATCATTTTCAAGAAGATTCTATGGTTAGTTTTTAGATATGCGTCTCGCTTTTTTCAGGGAAGGTCCAGTACTCGGTTACAGTTCAGGAATATGCTAAAGGGAGATTATTGTCACTTGGTGTCTATTAACTCCTTTTCACTGCACTGAACGTACATCATTTCTGAGAGCAACGTTCGATTCACTGATAGTCAAACGTAATTCAAATTCATTTGCTGTAACCAAAAGAATTATAACGGAGTTCAATTCGACCCGCATTCGCCACTCTCAAGAATTGTGTGCCGAGTAAATTCAATTACATATTCCTGCTGGTAGTCTTGATCAGACGAATTATTCTGCTGTGCGATTCACGGCAAGTAATAACAATCAGAGGACATTAAATTAACCTACATACGGGGCCTGGCAGTAGTCTCACACTAAAGCCCCGTACACACCATGCATCACGAGCTTGCAGCACCCTTCAGTGGTTAGATGGATGCATTGGAAAAGCGGCTTTTTCAACAACAACAAAGCCAGCAAATCACCAACATGTTGATGGGACAGAGCCATTCCATTGCGCAGCTCAGTGATGCACCAACGTTCAGAGGGAGTGGATGTACGCTCACCACCACCCGCCAAACTCATTGCGTGGACAAGGACTAACACTACATTTTATTGAATTACTGAAGGAAGACATCCATCTGTTTGGAACATCAAATGCAAGCATTTAACAAGATGGAGAAACATCAGGAGCGCAAGCCTGGAAACCATAAAATCAGTTATCGACGTTTTGTAAACTGTACATTGCGGAATGAAGACATTGTTAAAAGCTGCACACCTGAAGACACAATTCTACAGGGAAATGTCTGCAATCAAAGCATCACAGAATCTGGAGCTGGCACGGAAGATCTCTACACTCCGAAGTTATGGTGTTTTGATGAGCTGCGTTTCTTGTAATAAAAAAATATTTGTGTACTTTGTACCTATATTTGAACCTTACTTTCAAATAATCCTCCCTAAGGATATTATAGATGGCTTCACAGGTTTCGGGGATGATTAGACCGACGCTGTTTTCAAATCCTGGTTGAATATTGGAGGCTTGCATACGATCCTCCAGCTGCAAGAACGAGCTCCTTGTGATATGCTGTCTCGAAAGCTGGTGTCCTGCTTACAGATATATGGTTCAATTTTTTCCAACAATTCATAAAAAACTTCCCTTCAGAGGTCGCCGAGAAAGCCATTGCTTACACCACAAGGTTCTACGTTTCTTCCTCAAAAGTTTTTTTGCAGCACACAGAGCAACTACACCCACGGTAGTCACTCCCGGCCAAACCTACATCATCGGCAGACATCCTGCCGTTGAAAGCTGAACTGCGAGAACAAGTGAGCAGTGTTGCAGTATAGTTTGGCCGCTATTAATTTTTTTCATCATCACTACTGCATCCCGTGGCTGATACTGATGGCATAGTGTACCAGGCTTAAGGTAATAGATGACCTTGTTTACAAATGAAGTATATAATATTAAGATTCAGTAAATATGTGAAACTGTTCTTATAATAGAATTCATCTAGCAAAATATTTTCTTGAGATGGAGTTTTATGGTGAATTATTCTGACCAGATATCTATAAAACCACGAAAAATATAATTTCATCTACATTGTTTCGCCATGTTTAGTACTAGCCCCTGATTTCACATATTTACCGTAATTTCAATTTACGTAACTGTCATATGAGATGAAATTATACTGTTCGTGATTTTATAGATATCTGGTCAGGATAATTCACAACATAAAACTCCACCTGAAGAAATATTTCGCTAGATGACTCCCATTTTGAGAACCATTAGATTTTCTACAAACCTACCTATTTTCCAACCCCAGATGATATCAGGTGACCTCTTTATGTCAACACAATGATAAGGGAGTTAGAAAATACGCGTAAGGTGGTCCACATTTAGAAAAAGGTGCTTCTGTGATAATATATTGCAGTTCATGAGAGATGATGTGGAGGTAGATAGATCTGCAGTCATTGATGCAAAGTTTTTTTGTTGTCAAGATAATAAGCGTAATCTAGTACAGATAATACTGCCTCCAAAGAAGCTGATATTACCCATTATTATTAACTTTCAGGAATATTGACTAAAGTTGTCAAGATAATAAACGTATTCTAGTACAGATAATACTGGCACCAAAGAAGTTGATATTACCATTTTTTTTTACTTTCCTAATATTGACCATAGTTGTCAAGATTGTAAGCGTAATCTAGTACAGATAATACTGGCTCCAAAAAGCTGATATTGCCATTTCTTTTACTTTCCTAATAACAACGTTAAACATTCAATTCGTCTTTAGTTAGAGTAACGTTATCGAAGACCGAAGGAGAACTGGAAGTAAATGGAACTTCCGACAAAATCAAGCTGCAAATATCTCTTCCTCCTCCTCCGCAATTATGACAAGGAAAAGAAGGCAACGAAATGAAGGTCATCGGGTCTGAGGAATCAGCTCTCCGATGAGATAACGATAACGAGACTAGTGAGAGATCCGTCAGTAGTCGCTCTGCCAATCTTTCCCTCTGTCTATTTTGGGGGGGATTGATTTCTTGGCCTAATTGCATCCTCCGTCCTTGTGGCTTTGAGAGCTTCTCATGCTGTCTTCATCTCATTTTCGCTTGCTTGGGGAGTAAGTCTGCAAACTTCTTTGTTTGTTGTTGTTCTCTTGCTGTTGTCTTGGTAAGGGGGTGGGCGTAGGAAAGCCCTATCGATAAGCCTAATAGGGTCTGAAAAAAAAGAAAAAAGTTGTTCGTTGAGTTAAAGATACAGGAATTCTAGGATAGGATATTTATTATTTATCTACTAAAATGAAAATGTTAAAAGTAAATAATGTGCCTGTTAAACAGTACAGGAAAATTATTTCGATGAAATATAATGTATTTATTTTAATTTTCGTTTGGTGAAACAATGCACGCTATATGACTAGATTTTTAACACGCTGCGCGAGTAAGCTGGAGGTCAGATCACGCCTTGTTTACTTGTTTTTTCTGTGATTGCTTGGTGCTTGAAAAAGAAAACTATTTCATTCTGTGTTAAAGTATCACTATATTATTATTTTGACCCCTCTGGTCTCTAGAATGTAATTTGCAGCTTTTAAAATTAAATGATGTTTTTCGCGTAATTTTATTTACGTAATTTTAATGCACCGCTTCTCGTTAATATTCACTTTTCAATGCATTTGGGTGTTGATCAACAGATTCGCAGCTAATTTTGACTAAGTTCTGTTTCTCATTTTTCATTCGCACTTATAAACGAAGTTATGGAGGATCTCTGTTTAAAATATTTCGGCTCTTATTGGCTTGCACAATTCTTCTGATTTAATCTTACTGGAATTTGTGTGGATTTTAAGGTTTCTAACCTGTATGGTAAGTTATTTTGTCAGACAAACTGTACCACAATGTTTTACTCTCTCTCTCTCTCTCTCTCTCTCTCTCTCTCTCTCTCTCTCTCTCTCTCGCCTAGAGAATTTTCTCCCATACTTTCCCCAATTTCAATATTATAATCAGTTGACGCAAATTTTTTACAGTGTCAATTTAAAACATTCTAAACTCAACCATTTAACAAGTAGAGTATTAGCGGATAAGGACGCTCGTACACAAATTACATGTATCAAGAACTTTTAGTTAATCGTCAGAAACAGGGGTTTGTGGTATCTTAGAATTCCGTTCTAGCTTCCATGAGAGGCTCTTGGTTAATTGCGAGGTGAAATTAGTAATCTTCTTCAATTAGTGTAGGGGCTAATTTTGGGGAACTCTCTCTCTCTCTCTCTCTCTCTCTCTCTCTCCCTCTGTCCCAGCAGCTCGGTGCGAAGTGTATCTGATGATGAGAATGGGCGAACGGGACACTTCTCTGTAGTTCTCTAAATTTCGACGTAAACAGTGGATTACATAACTTAGTTGTTAGTCGACTGTAAGGAGTTGAAGCTGAGAGAGAAGAGAGAGAGCGAGCGAGAGAGAGAGAAGAGAGATGATGAGAGAGAGAGAGAGGTGGGGAAAAGCATGATTATAATCTGTTGGATTTATGGAAAAACGTACTTTTTCTCTCATGTATAGGAGTGTATGCATCGTTTTTCGGATTACTTTTGAGAAATAATTTTGTTTCTTTGCAGAGTATGCAGATTTACTGACAATAACATTTCATATGTGAATATTTTCATCAGAATTAAAATCGTTAGAAGTTGATCATAAATAATTTAATATGGATGCCTGTAATTATTAATATTCAAATAAATCACTGCCAACGATGATTCTGATTCAGTAATAATAGATATGTTCCACATTGCATCAAAATAAAGGCACCTAATTTAACTGATCGAAAAAACATTATTAATAAAAAATATTAATTTTCATCAAACCGTGATCAATGAAACATATTTAATTAGCCTGTGGGAAAATAATTTCGATCTAAATTATCAGTCTGTGTCCAGAAAATCCTAATGAATTGTTTCAGAACCTATTCTTTCTATATTCTGGTCTCAGAAATACTTTTGATGTTTACAGAATTCCTTCATAACCTTGACCAGATTAAGGCATTACACTTTCCTTTTACAATTGGTTATGTTTGTTTATTTTTCAATTAACTTGGCTTGATTAATGTGTACCTAATATGTCATCAGTTACAAATTCCTCGAAGCTTTGATATTGTATAAGTATCACTAAGAAACCCTCCTTATTGCGTGACTTTAGATACAATCATCTAAGTGATCTAAGTGTGATATGTATGTGATTGTTTCGCACTCACTTTAACCACGATGCGTATTCACCTCTACACATCAATTGTACAGGAAATCATGTGAAGTTCTTGAATAATTCTTTCTGTATCTGGTATCATAAATACTTTTTGACTTTTACATAATCCCTTGATAAATTGACCACATAAGACGATACACTTCCTTTTATAATTATTATTTATTTTTCTTAATTAACTGGCACGTTAATGTATCCTAATATGTAGCCAGTAACTTCTCGGAGCTTTGATATGTACAAGTGTCACTAAGACTTTTATTGCTGGATTTCGATACAATTATTTAAGTGATCTTAGTGTGATATTTTTGGTATTTGTGATTGTGCCACACTTACTTTAAACAACGTGAGTGTTCACCTCTCGACATTTTTTCCTTCCCGGAGACAAGTTTGAATGACTACTACTACTACTATGTCAAAACTTTCAACTCTCCTTCAAGTCGGACATAAACTAGCAACATTCTCCTCGGCGCCTCAGCCAACCAGAAGACATAGGAGATTACGTAATGGGTCTGAAAAGGAAAGTTTGAACCAGGATTGTTGAAGTTTTAATGGAAGGTTCCCCGCCAGAACATTATTATAGCTACCGGAGCCGTTTCACTTCCGGGTCTCTAGAATTTTGTGTCCTATAATTGAAAAGGCCATATCAACACACGAGAGCCGTGTGTTTTGCCTTTCATTTTGTTGCCACAACGTCTCCGGCTTCTGGAGAACGCGGGAGCGACATGCACTACGGCAAGGCTAGTATATGTTTTGGCTGAGAACCTTTCAATTAGAATTAAATCGCTCGGAATATTTCAGGTTTCATTGTCTCCCAGCAATTATACTTTACAATACGGATAAACATTACTGTCTTTGTGTCATTTCATTCTGCAGTTACGTCTAATAATCGGTAAATAACCAACTTACGCAAAAGCACAGAAGCATAATCCTGTGAGCTACCAGTAAAGATTTTTCTAATAACACGATTGCCATGTGGTGAGCTTCTAGGAGTCGTACCTTTCGTCACTTTGGTTTCCAGTCCCGTCTGAGGGACTCTTGAATTGGTGAGAGAGAGAGGGAGAGAGAGAGAATGTCGGTTAGGAAGAAACGAAATTCAAAAAAATGCATTTTGAAATCCGCTTTATTGCATTTATATTGGATAGAGAGAGAGAGAGAGTAGAGAGAGAGAGAGACGAGAGAGAGAGAGAGAGAATGTGGTTTAGGAAGAGAACAAAACAAAAAAAAATTGCATTGAAATCAGTTTCATTGCATCTATATCGCGTTAGGTCCTTACAACGGCCCTCCAATCAGGTGGCGATAAGCTTCTAACCAATGCAAATTTCCTCCTGCTCATTTTCCAGTCTCAGCAGATGGAGCAAATCGCGTTGAAGAGGCAAAAGAGTGTCATCCACCCACTTTTGAAGGGAATGCAACGTCATCATTTCCATCATCATGGAAGACGGTAGTGAATTTCCTCTTCCAGGAAATTCTGGAAAGGGAAAATCTCAAGTTACATTTTCCCCAGAAACTTTAGCGAAGGTTCTATTTTATAAAAGGCCGTTAGGTGTTCACCTAATTTTACCCATTTCTTTATAATTGCTTTCATTTTGAATATATATATATATATATATATATATATATATATATATATATATATATATATATATATAGATATATATATATAGATATATCGATATATATATATATATATATATATATACATATATATAATGTATGTATGTATATATATGATATTAGATATATGTATATAAATATATATATATATATATATATATATATATATATATATATATATATATATAGAATATATAGCTTGCTGATAAATAATAATGCCAAGACCAGGAAGAACATTCTTTATTTTACGAGCTTCCGAGGTTTAAAACCTCATCATCAGGCTGAAAAAATGACAAGGATGAGAAATCACTAAAAATTACATTAAAATGAATTGTCTTACTACAAGCTTTCAGTAAAACAAACAATAAAATAAAACGTTTGGGAGACATCTCGATCTCGTTCAAGGGGATTTCCCCTTGTCCTTCGCGATAGGCCGATTAGCTGCTGTCAAGAGATTCAATGTCTAAGCCCGTCTCTCTGGTCTCAGCGCTCGTGCGGTTTGGAATAGGATAGTGAAATGTGCCAGCGTAATGAACGAGAGAATTAAAAAATTAACTTATGACTGTTTGCAGTAGAATATATATATCAAGAGCAGGGTCCATACAAACCTACTCAACCTATTACCCAGTGGGTAACTGTACTTGCTGTACATACCTTAACTAAGATCCATCACGAGCTTTCTTGAAAGCTCAGCATTACGATTCTCTCTCGGCTTCGATTGTTATTGGTAATGAAATGAAAAAAAAAAAAGAATCCGTGATGGAGATTCAGCTCAAATGAATATTTTTCTTGGAGTTATTCCTTTCAACACACATATACAGGGTGTCCATAAAGTCCCAGTACCATTACAGGTGGTTTTTACTTGTAATGGTATTTGGGACTTTATGGACACCCTGTTGTATATATATATATATATATATATATATATATATATATATATATATATATATATATATATATTATATATATATATATATGTATATATATATACATATATATATATATATATATATATATATATATATATATATATATATAATATATATATATATATATATATATGTATAATTATATAGTCTCACATTTATATTTGTATATATATACAAATATACATATATATATATATATATATATATATATATATATATATATATATATATATATATATATATATATATATACGTATATAATATATGTATATGTATATATATTATATATATATATATATATATATATATATATTATATATATATATATATATATATATATATATGTATATATTGTTATCGTTAGAGGGAAGGCAATGTATTTGAAAAAGCTCCACTTCAAAGTGATATTATTTTAGTCATATAATATGGAATGGAAAATATAAATTTATGGAAGATTATTATTTTGCAACTTTCGTAATCCGCCGCCTTCAGAACTTATCTTATCAGGTTTCATTTTTGATTGCTCTGTTTCTCCCCCCCACCCCCTTTTTTTTTGTCTTGATCATTCTATTTTTTCTAATATCTTGTTTATCAAAGCTATCTTGGTACTACCGTCCCCTCGTTCAATTTCATTTTATAAATTAATGATATCCAAAAAAGGAGGGAACTCTCGTTTGTTTTTCCCCTGTTTCCGAGATTTTTTGAAAGCGATGTATATATAAATATGGATGTGTGTGTTATATATATATATATATATATTTATATATATATATATATATATATATATATATATATATATATATATATATATATATATATATATATATGTGTGTAAAGTGTGTCGTGTGTGTGAGTATGTATGTGTGTATATATATATATATATATATATATATATATATATATATATATATATATATATATATATATATATATATATATATATATTTAAATATAGATAGACAGATTACATAGACCTCTAAGGCATGAAATCATGTATTACATAGTAATAAGTCGACTAAGATGAATTGTAAGGATACATAGATTTCATAGCGTTTAACTGCTGTCCGCAATGTTCGCTAAATGCGACCATTTCCTTGCCTGTTCCATCGTCGTGTAATAATATGTATATATATATATATATATATATATATATATATATAATATATATAATATATGTGTGTGTGTGTGTGTGTGTGTATGTGTGTGCAAAGTCAAAAAGGGATTTATATATAGCTCTGGCGTAGTTTATGAATGAAATTCAGGTCGTGTTAGACTCTCCCAACATTAAAGTTTGTAAATTATTAGGTGCACAACAAATGAGGGAAAGAAATACAGATTGGGGGTTCCATAGGAATAAATGTCTTGCAGACCTTCAGCCATGAGACTCGCAAGAGAGAGACCTACAGACCTTACAGACCTTACATCTTGTTCTTGTTCTTGCCCCAGGTCCCTCAGTGTGAGGCACTAATGTCTACCAGAGAGTTGCTAGTGCATCTTCCGTATATTTTGCATCTTCCAATCTTGGATAGTCTGGGATGCAGCTTAGATATTTGTCGAGCTTATTCTTAAACACATCTACGCTCACTCCTGATATATTCCTCAGATGAGCTGTACAGGCATTGGATAGACGCTGCATTGTCGATGCTGGCGCGTAGTGGGATTAATGTCCTGTGTGCTTTCCTTATTTTTCCTGGTATAGTTTTGGCACTATTAATCTACCTCTGCTTGCTCTTTCTGATATTTTAGCTCCATAATGTTTTCGCAATCCCTTCTGTTCTGTTTCCATGCCTGAATTTATCATTAGCCGTTCCTTCCTTCTCTTCTAGACTATATAATTTTAAGGAATTGTAGTCTTTCCCAGTAGTCAAGGATCCTTAACTTCTTCTATTCTAGCTGTAAAGGACCTTTGTACATCTCTAATTTGTGCAATATCCTTTTGATAGTGTGGGTACCATATTATATTGCAAAATTCAAGTGGAATACGAACATATGTTTTATAAAGCAATAATCAGTGTTTCAGCTTTTCTTTGTTTTTTTGAAGTGCTGGTAAACAACATTCCCAATTTTGCTTTACATTTTGCCAGTAGAATTGCTATTT
>NC_087206.1:69946024-69968005 GCF_015104395.2 Macrobrachium nipponense | reverse complement strand
TATAAGTCGCACATTGACCATTTTTTCCATCAACTTACACATGCATGATGTTAGAGCAGATGCATTACATGATGACAAGGCAGATAAAAATTCCTGAAAGGTAAATGGCTGGTTATATGATTCGCTTCGTGTGGATGTAAAGTCGAGAATTTTATTTTCCTTTTGAATACGTTCTTCATAGTAAGGTGAGCTTGGGTTTTTAGATAAAACATTGGCAAAATGGTCAGCAAAAACCTTACTAACATCCTCTGGATTGGCAACCATGTTTCCATTTACTAATAACACTGGCGGAGGTGTTGGTAGATATTTGCCACTAATTTTTCTTATTTTATTCCAGACTTCAGGTAAAGGGGTTTTCCAATTAATTTTTGAGATAAAATCTACCCATGACTGACGTTTAGCTTGTTTTACTTGGTACCGAAATCTGGCTCGTGCCTTCTTAAATAAGATTAAATAATAAGAACATTTATTTCTGGAATAGCGCGTAAAAGCTGCTCGCATTGCTATACGAGCTATTTGACATTGAAGGTTCCACCAAGGAACTGGCTTTCTTTTAAATTTTCCAGTTGTACGAGGAATTGTTTTCTGGGCAGCATCAATAATTAGTTTACAAAAGAAATCCAAGGCATCATCCAGGGACTGGAAATCCTCAACATCCATTTCTAAAAAAGTTAGCGTTTTGAATAATGCCCAGGTGGCTTTATCCAGAATCCAACGAGGTGATCTTGGTGTAGCAATTTCACCTACTACATTAATAAAGATTGGAAAATGATCACTCCCTAATCCTTCACTCATTGCATTCCAAGAAAAGTCAAGATAACAATCAGGACTGCATACTGATAAATCTATCACAGAAAAGGTCCCAGTTTGAATATGAAAATGTGTTGATTCTCCACAATTAAGGATTGCAAGCTCTTGGTCATCAATAAAATTATAAATATTGTTTCCTCTAGGATTGGAGATTACATCACCCCACAGGGGGTGTCTTCCATTAAAATCACCAACAATAAGATTTTTTAATCCCTCTAATTCTCGAGTCAGATTATGATATGTTCTATTTGGAGGTAAATACATTGAACATATGGTATTTTTCTTTTTCAGAAAAATCTGAACAGCAACTACTTGTAAGTCTGTTTGCAGTGGATATCTTTTGTGAGCTGTATCTCGCCTAATTAACATAGCACTTCCACCATGAATGCCTACTTGCTCATCATAATCAGAATGATAAAAAATGTATTCTTTAGGACATATGATTTTTTGTCCAAGCATAGTCTCTTGCAGGGCAATGCATATTGGTAAGTTTTCTTTGTTTAAAATTTGTAGAGATTCATATTTGGCTTGCATCCCCTGACAGTTCCACTGCAAAATTGAAAGCCTGCTATCCATTACGATTGATAATTAATTATTATCTTTTACACGCTTTAACCTGGGGATACTGCTCTGGATAACGATGGATTTCTGAGAGGAAAGTTCATTTCTTTTATTTTCACTTTTATCTTTTCTTTTTTCTGATGTTCTCTCTCTTTTCCTGTGATCTGATTTGGGCCGAGTTCCATTGGATGTAGTCAGCTCTCTGCTGTACATAATTCAAGAACCTGTGGTTTTGGTTGCTGGAGTGATGTGCTATTTTCATTATTTAAAGAACATCCCGCTTTAGGTTTATCATCCCCATGCTCCTCTCCTCGTGGCGTTGTCTCAGCCTGGTTTGGCTTTGGGACTGCTGCGGATGGCTGCTGTTGCATTGCATGAGTAGCTGGGACTTGAACACTGGACTGTGGCTTCTTAATTACTGATGAAAATGTAACTCCCGGTCTTATTTGAAGTTCTAGTACTTTCTGTCTAGCGTCTTTAAACGATATCTTTTCCATAACTTTAACTGTTTGCACTTCCTTCTCTAAAATAAATTTCACGCAACTTTTTGAGGATGCAGGATGGTTTTCTCCACAATTAACACAAGACGGTGGTTCATTGCATGGTCCATGTGCTTGTTTGCCACAATTACAACATAAAGCAGGTTCTTCATTCATTTTCTTTTTACATTTCTGGATCAAATGACCAAACATCAGGCAGTAGTAACATCTCAAAGGTGATGGTATGTATGGCTTGACTTTGAAGTTCCGCCATCCTGCCTTGATAGCATTAGGTAATTTAAAGGTGTTAAAAGTGAGGATTAGCGTTGCCAGGGGAACAATCTGATCTCCCACCTTCTTTCTCATTCTGACCACCTTTGCCACATTCTGTTCCTCTAATTTCTGCTGAATTTCTTCGGTGTCTAATTAGAGCAGTTCGGGAGCATATATTACTCCTCGACTTTGGTTATGAATAGGATGAGGGAAACAAGTAACTTTTCGCCCTACTAAGGTATTCATCTTGAGCAGTTTTTCACTCTGTTCAGGTGAGGAGACTTCGACTAATAGGGTCCCATCATCATGTGTACGAATTTTTGGTACACTGTTACATATATTATTAATTTCTCTGCTTGCTTTAGATACACTGATATTCTGCAATACATCATCTTCGAGCCTAAGAACTATAAACTTATTGTATGGAACTAATTCATATATACCAGGAAGAATCTCCATTTTTCCTTTCTTATTACTCTGAATATTTAAGTTCCTTGAATTCAATTTTGCATTTTTCTTTCTTTCCAAAACAGGAGAAGAAAAAGGTTCCATCGTAACGATGTTCGAACCTGAATTATCCATTGCCAAGTCCATTTCAATGCCAGGGTCAGATAAAAGAGAGGGGTTTGCCATATATACGTAAAAATATCATTCGTCTGTGTAATCCCCATACCCACCACGGAGCCACAATTAGAGGACGGGGTCATCTCTTTTACAAAGGCCGCCCTAGGGGTATTACCTGGATATACACCTCACCCTCAGTGCTAAGGCGTCGTGATGTCCGTCGAAATCAGACCCGGCACTGAGGATAGGGTTTGACATTAAACTTTCCCCTCACTCGACCACGTCAGGTACTCGAGTTCTACGGGTGAGGGGGCATGCCGTCTATCCTCACCCTCCTTCAAATCCCAAGAATTAGTCTAAATCATGTCCAAAACCAAGCCAATAGTCATTATCATAGAATCCATACCTTATAAGGGGGAGGAGGCAGAAAGATGAAATGTTTTTAGTAGATGGGAAAGGGCTGACTTATTTAGTTAGATCAACAGCTGGGCACCAAGACCCAGCGAGAAAGCAGTTCCCACCAGGCATCAGGGCCCAGCTGCTGAACCCTAAGCCCCCCATCCTCGGCAAGGCTTCAGCATCTGGGGGGGACTATTGCAGGAGCCATTTTGGCTCTTCACCGACTCTGTAGTGATCTCCCCCCTTGGGCAACTTACTTTCTCATTATGTAGAGAAGAAGCTCACAAGCACGCACGATCTCACACACATGGTTCACGCCCAAGAAACTGCCCCAAACCAGATTCATAAGGCACCTCTGCATCCAGTGCCCGTGCATAGAAACAGGACGTGGCACTGATCTGCTTAGACAGCAACTTCGGCATCGTGCCACCTGAGGGAGGATGCGCTAGCACTTCCAAGGCTTGTCACTTTGAGCCACACTGTTTCCAAGGAGAAGCTAAACTGATGATCCCTACATTCTAGGAATGCCACAGCACATCACTTTACAACGGTGTCTTAACTACTCCTTATTATATTCTCAATTACTCTTATTATATATATATATATATATATATATATAATATAATAATATAATATATAGATATATATTAATATATATATACAGATAATGCCACGAAGGAAAAATAAACAAAGGAGTCTGCGAGATCTTTCGACTTAAAAGCCCTTTACTGAAGCAGATACAGTATCTGCTTCAGTAAAGGGCTTTTAAGTCGAAAGATCTCGCAGACTCCTTTGTTTATTTCTCCTTCGTGGCATTTATCTTTATATTTATGGATTTATCACGTTCCTAACTTTCGTGATTCTGTTATATATATATATATATAATAATATAATCTAATATATATATATATCGATATAATAGATATATATTATATATATATTATAGATATATATATGTAAATATATATATATATATATATATATATATATATATATATATATATATATATATATATATAGTATATATATATATATATATATCAGAGGTTAAGCTGAGGTAAAGAAAAGAAGGGAAGAAGGCGATAGATTCTGAACTTGGTGGCAATTGCTGGTTTTCCAGTTTGCATCGTTATTGTCATACAATTCATAAACAATTTTCCATTTCTTGGCTGGTAAGTTTGTAATATAGGATTTTCATTGCAATGGGCAGATTTGATTTAATTTTCATTTATACCGATTTTTGGCATTATGCCAAGCACTGGGGCAACTAAGGCCATTCAGCGCTGAAACGGAAATTGACAGTAGTGTAAGGTTTGAAAGCTATGGGCAGAGAAAGGTTTCCGTTTCTCGGACCTTTATGTGAAACCATCGAAAACTCCCAGCTGAAAGGGAAGGGTTAGCACCAAGCAGTAATTCAATTGATAGCAGTTCATTCCAATCAAAAGGGATAATTAGCGCCTCAATGGCGCGGTTGGTATGGTATTGGACTGCCACCTCGGTGGCGGCGAGGTCGATTCCTCGGGCATTCCACTGAGGAGTCAGAGATGTGTATTTCTGGTGATAGAAGTTCACTCTCGACGTGGTTCGGAAGTCACGTAAAGACGTTGGTCCCGTTGCTGAATAACCACTGGTTTCTTGCAACGTAAAAACACCATACAATCACACAAATATAAAGGATGATTCAGTTGAAATGTTTTATGTATATATATATACATAATATATATATATATATATATATATATATATATATATATATATATATATATATAATATATATATATATATATATATATATATATATATATATAATAATATATATATATGTATATATTGTTACGTATGGGCCTGGCCTTGAATGGGACTCCAATACGTAAACAGGAATAGTTGAAGGAAAAAACCATAAATTACTTGAACTTACCGTAAGAAGGATTTAAAGTGAACAATTACTCTAGAGGAAAGGTCGCCAGAAACTCAGCTAATTACTTTACATCTATTTATTTACATGAAGCCCTTACTGGCCTGGAGAAAAGTAAATGCAGTGTGTCCACACGTTGGGACCCCTATATCTCTCACAAATGGATAGCTGGCTAAAATGTGATTCACGTAACAAAAGCTGGGTTTCGATATCTTGCGGTAATGCAACACTTGCGAGCGGACAGACTTGACACGTGACTCAGGGAATCTGGAAAAAGACCCCAGATTAGACAAGATAATAGAAAAAGGACTTCTTCCAAAAGTTACGATTATTCAGTTCTCTAACACTGGGGAAAAGGAACTCTAATTTTAACTGAGGTATGCACTGAAGACTTAGTCTTTAACAAGTCACAAGGGAAAGCACGTGGCCCGATGAGGACAAAGAGCTTTTGATGTAGGAGGGATAAAAGTGAGACTTAAAAATGAAATTAGCAAGAGTCATATGGTAGTAAAAGGTGCTGGTTTGGAGTTTACACTTTAGACGTACCTGGATGCCATGTTCAGTGGACCTTTGTGGAAAAATGCAGCGTCCGGCTTGGTCTCAGATTTGGGCGCGCCAATAACGCCGTTAGGCTTAAGTGGTGGGGGCTCGCTGGCTGGACATCCGTCCGAGGTCAGTACTGCAGTCGACTGAGAGAGATGCTGGTTCTCTGGGAATCACGGGGCTTCCATATACCGCCTCGGGCACTGCCTGAAAGCGTAAACACAGCCAGCAAATTGGGAAGGAAAATAGGTCTTATTGTAGAAGTCCCTAAAATCCATCTCGAGGTCTAGCTACTCTTGTGACTTGCCTATCTTACCATAAGCTTCCGTCAGACCGGAAATTCCTTCCTACGACGTGCTCTCTCCCAAAATCAGTTGCTTTAGGAGAAAACATGGCTCCTCATTCATTACTCCAATTAATTAAAAACTGCTGGGAAGGCGAGGCGTTCAATAAACGTAGAAATATATATATATAATATATATATATATATATATATATATATATAATATATATATATATATATATATATATATATATATATATACATATATTTACGTTGGTCTATGGACTGCAGTGAATAATAATGATTTCCAAAGGTCACGGGATTATGCTGACGCTTAATGTAAGAAATATATTATATATATATATTATATTTTTTTTTATTGTTGAATATAACGAGAAGAAAATAACGGCTTCGCATAATTAAAATTGCCGGAAACTTTGCACTTGCGATAAGAAAAAAAATGTTTTCAGATGAGTCTGTTGCTAATTACGGTAATTAGAATCTCCCCAAGTTCGCCAGTTCTAAAATTATTTGTTCCTGATTTCATTTGCCTCGTAATTACTTGATTATGGCATTGCTAAATTCTGACAAAATTATGCGCAACTTGATGCTAGCCCGCTGGCATAGTGTTTCAAATACCACATCAACGTGAAAGCATTGTCCTTCACTATACCAAGTATAGAGTTCACTGGTAAGCATAAAATAAAGAGGTTTCCTATGGAAGTAGTCATAAGGTCTGAAGTGTAATATTACGGTGATTATTCAGAGGTTAAAATCCAAGTGAGGATACCGACCCCCAACTTCCATTTTGTAAGAGAAAATTGATACCTAGACAAACATAACAATATATATATATATATATATATATATATATATATATATATATATATATATATGTATATATATATATATATATATATATATATATATCTTACACACTTTTATCAACACTACACAAATTGGAAACCCTTACCTGTTGACAATGGTGCCCTCTGTCTGCAAACATGTTATTAGGCTATTAAGATCACGTAAAATAAAAAATATACTATTTATTACCCAAAGCAGATGAACATAAAATAGAGCAAAATGATTACTAAGTCAAAGTGATAAAAACCCAAGTCTACCCACAAAGAAAACTAGTAGTTATCATTCTACTCTCCTGGCTAAGAATTCACTCCCAGACCCAGAATGTCTATCGTTTCATTTTATTAGTCAGGATAGAGAATCCCGTCTCTAATATCATGGAATAGAACCCATCTGTAATGAAGATGCATAAGATAATATTGGATAAAAAGATACACTTCACACATCACTCTTTTCAAAAGTAATATTAAGTAAAAGAATGTATTTCACACTTCTCTCTCTTTTCAAAGGCAACGGTTTTCTAAGTCCAACAAAATATGTGCCATACCGTTAAGATGGGGTTTTTCTCCCGACACCTGGCGTTTACCAAACCGACCTCTTTCTTCTCACAAAAGGAATGTGCCTCTCGCAAGCGCCTTGGTCGGTTAGACTTGTGACATCCATACAAACGAATGTACATACTCGACACACCCCAAACTGCCTTGACGAATAGCCTCCAGAGTAAAATGCTCACGTATCAGATTGCTTCATTCAAGGAGGCTGCCTCTACAGCTCAATCTGTCTCCAAGCAAGACATGATATGTAATTTACTAACACATTACACACTTGTAAGACACACACACACACACACACACACACACACACACACACACACACATATATATATATATATATATATATATATATATATATATATATATATATATATATATATATATATATATATATATATATAATAATGACGATGAAATGCTGATCATGACATTTATCTCTTTCGTATCCTTTCATCCAAAATTCAGAGCATATTGCGAATGAGTCAAATGCATTATGTTGTTGTGAACTTAATATCATAATTTCACTTCACTAATGGTTAACATTCATGCCCAATTAACGCCTTACTCATAAACACAGCTAATTGATAATTAATTAATCGCGACAATAGATATATTTTTTTAATCGGAAAAATGATTACAGAGTCAATGTTGCAGTTTTATTGGGAGCCGCTCTGTGTTGCGCGCATGAATTAAAGTTTTATCAGTAATCTTTAGGAAGCTGCTCTCTATCAGTATCAAATAGGTAAAATAGTAAGGTGACAATATTTTATGTTGCTGACGCTGAATTTGTGATAAAATTATAAATACGAAATTTTTTTTTCAGTAATAATTAGGTAAAATCGTAAGTTCATAATATTTTATGTTGCTAACGCTGAATGTGCGACAAAATTATAAATACGGCAATTTATTTATTTCATCATATTTCAGGCATTTTTTTTTATCAAGTGATGTATTAACTGAAATGTTTTTATTATAATATTCTACTATTAATATGGAACCTCTTACTGCACAGACCAGGATTAGACTGAGGAATGATTAAGGCTGAAACGGCAACTGAGGAATGATTAAGACTGAAACGGCAACTGAGGTATGATTAAGACTGGAACGGCAACTGAAGAATGATTAAGACTGAGACGGCAATTGAGGAATGATTTAGACTGAAACAGCAACTGAGGAATATGATTAAGACTGAAACGGCAACTGAAGAATGATTAAGACTGAAACAGCAACTGAGGTATGATTAAGACTGAAACGGCAACTGAAGAATGATTAAGACTGAAACGGCAACTGAAGAATGATTAAGACTGAAACGGCAACTGAAGAATGATTAAGACTGAAACGGCAATTGAGGAATATGATTAAGACTGAAACGGCAACTGAGGAATGATTTAGACTGAAATGGCAACTGAGGAATGATTAAGACTGAAACGGCAACTGAGGAATGATTTAGACTGAAACGGCAACTGAGGAATGATTTAGACTGAAACGGCAACTGAGGAATGATTTAGACTGAAATGGCAACTGAGGAATGATTAAGACTGAAACGGCAACTGAGGAATGATTTAGACTGAAATGGCAACTGAGGAATGATTAAGACTGAAACGGCAACTGAGGAATGATTTAGACTGAAACGGCAACTGAGGAATGATTAAGACTGAAACAGCAACTGAGAAATATGATTAAGACTGAAACGGCAACTGAGGAATGATTTAGACTGAAACAGCAACTGAGAAATATGATTAAGACTGAAACGGCAACTGATGAATGATTAAGACTGAAACGGCAACTGAGGAATGATTTAGACTGAAACAGCAACTGAGGAATATGATTAAGACTGAAACGGCAACTGAGGAATGATTAAGACTGAAACGGCAAATGAAGAATGATTAAGACTGAAACGGCAACTGAGGAATATGATTAAGACAGAAACGGCAACTGAAGAATGATTAAGACTGAAACGGCAACTGAGGAATGATTAAGACTGAAACGGCAACTGAAGAATGATTAAGACTGAAACGGCAACTGAGGAATGATTAAGACTGAAACGGCAACTGAAGAATGATTAAGACTGAAACGGCAACTGAAGAATGATTAAGACTGAAACGGCAACTGAAGAATGATTAAGACTGAAACGACAATTGAGGAATATGATTAAGACAGAAACGGCAACTGAGGAATTATTTAGACTGAAACGGCAACTGAGGAATGATTAAGACTGAAATGGTAACTGAGGAATGATTAAGACTGAAACGGCAACTGAGAAATATGATTAAGACTGAAACAGCAACTGAGGAATGATTAAGACTGAAACGGCAACTGAGGAATGATTAAGACTGAAACGGCAACTGAGAAATATGATTAAGACTGAAACGGCAACTGAGGAATGATTAAGACTGAAACGGCAATTGAGGAATATGATTAAGACTGAAACGGCAACTGAGAATGATTTAGGATGAAATGGCAACTGAGGAATGATTAAGACTGAAACGTCAACTGAGGTTCCATATTAATAATAGAATATTATAATAAAAACATTTCAGTTGAAGCATCACTTGAAAAAAAAATGCCTGAATTATGATGAAATAAAAAACTGCCGTATTTATAATTTTGTCACAAATTCAGCATTAGCAACATAAAATATTATCAACTTACGATTTTACCTAGTTATTACTGAAACAAGTTTTCGTATTTATAATTTTATCACAAATTCAGCGTCAGTGACATAAAATATTTTCAACTTACTATTTTACCTATTTGATACTGATAGAGAGCAGCTTCCTAAAGATTACTGATAAAACTTTAATTCATGCGCGCAACACAGAGCGGCTCCCAATAAAACTGCATCATTGACTCTGTAATCATTTTTCCGATTAAAAAAATATATCTACTGTTGCGATTAATTAATCATCAATTAGCTGTATTTATGAGTAAGGCGTTAATTGGGCATGAATGTTAACCATTAGTGAAGTGAACGTCAACTGAGGAATGATTAAGATTGAAACGTCAACTGAAATATTATTAAGACTCAAACGTAAACTGAGGAGACCCACCTGCTTTCACTGTTGCCATTTTTCCTTCAATCGGAGTCACAATGTCCATCCCGGCTTCATAAAGTCCTTTTCGAAGTTCGTCGCAGAAATGGAGTTACCGACCGTCGTATCTCTTTGACAGTCGCTTCCGCCGTCGCGTCAAAGGACGCTGCTCATGATGACTCTTCTCTTAGAAGGGATCAAACGGAAGTGATTTGAAGTCGTCTGTCCTGATCAAAGAGGGAGAATGAAATGAGATTTATGACTTTCTCTGGATCAATGAAAAATGGCGGTGGGTCTGTCAAATTGCGTTTCTACCTCACCGAAGTAGAGACTTCACAATGTCGCTCATAAAATCGCTCGGAGGTTTTCGAAATTTGACGACATAATTGGATCGAATGCCTTTGCCGTAAAGGGAAACATTTTCGCTTACTGAGGGGAATAAGCCTACAAACTACTGTGTTGCTGTTGCTGTTGTTGTTGTTCTTGTTCTAGATGTTGTTATTATGGATAATAGGATAGCCGTATGGAAAAGCCTAAAAAGGTCTGAAAAAGGTGTTTCGCGTTGAGTTAAAGATACAGGAGCTTTACGATAGAATATTTATGATTTACTTATTGGAATGAAAATATAAAAGATAAATCATGTACATGTCAAACAATACATAACAATTATTTAGAATAAAATATAGCGTATTTATTTCAATTTTCGTTGTCGAAACGAAATTTTAGCAAGCGCCTCGAGTAAACTGAAAGGTCGGGTCTCGCCTTTGTTATGAAAAACTGTAAAACTGAAGAGTGGAGTAATTCCAATGAAAATTCTAGAACCAAAGCATTTTAGGGTCCACTGACTGGATGAGAAAGAGAGAGAGAGAGAGAGAGAGAGAGAGAGAGAGAGAGAGAGAGAGAGAGAATTTCTTCTAGCTAATTTACTGCATTTCAAGAAATCCAAATTTTTTTCTTTTGTTGCAGCTACCATTCTCCTGTTTGCTTATTTCCGTTGTTCGTAAATGATTACGTCACCTGTCACTCTCACCTCCTTACCAAAGTTTCTGTCTGTCTGTTTGCCTGTCAGTCTCCTGGCCGAGTCCATCGAGAATAAAGAGAAGTCACCTTTGTTGAATGCTTACGCTTCGATAGAGTATTTGACACTCCCGAGGCAGAGCTTAGTATCTCCATACTTGTCTGTTTGCTCAATATATATATATATATATATATATATATATATATATATATATATATATATATATATATATATATATATATATATCTTTCTTTTGGTAAAACCAACAAATGAATTACTTGAGCAGTTAACATCTGTGATGTGCGTTCTTATACGAGCCTAATTTGGTGTCAACTTTACCATTGATTGTCATTAACAAACAAAGAGATTATTATATACATATATAATATATATATATATATATATATATATATATATATATATATATATATTGTATAAAATGTTCCTGCTTATAATCCCTTTGTTTGTTAATGAGAATCAATGGTAAAAATGTCACCAAATTAGGCTCGTATAAGAACGTACATTACTGATTTTAACGGCTCAAGCAATTCATTTGTTGGTTTTAGCAAAAAAGAAAAAAAATCTCTATATAATGTCTTTTGACTCTTTGTTAGTTGAGATTTCTACATCCGTCCCTTTCTACACTTAGAAGCTCCGTGGATTCTGTGGCACCATTTGTCAAAATCTTTTAGAATGTTCCTCATGGTTTTAAAATTGCAGTTCTTAGGTATAAAATTTTTTAAGTGATTAATCTCAAATACTGTGAGTTTTATTCACTGATAGGAGTTTATGCTCTATAGCAGGGGTTCTTAACATAGGGTATACATACCCCTTGGGGGTATGGAACTTGATCTCTGGATATCTATATACATTTGATTTTAATGTGTCAATGTACATATGGGTACATATCGTAAATAAATAGCTATCTAAAACTGCAAATGCTTTGAATTTCTTGTATGTCCTGTTCCTAGATATTCATGCCTAAAGTAAGTATCCAACTATGTATATAGGTTTATAAGTAAATAGGACTTAAGTGGACTTAGCAAAGAGGGTATGGAATCATATTGGGAAATACATTGGGGGTCTGGAGTCATGAAAAGGTTAAAAGGGACAAATATGTATATATATATATATATATATATATATATATATATATATATATATATATATATATATATATATAATATATGTGTGTGTGTGTGTGTGTGTGTGTGTGTGTGTGTGTGTGTGTTTGTGTGTGTGTTTACCTTTAGTATAAGAAAGTCTAAGAAGAGCATGACAAGAATAAAGTTTTCTCCATCTTCCTTTGAATAGAGTATTGTTATAGACTGTGTCGTCTGTGTAACTCGTTAGAGATGATATATCATAATTTATCCTAGAGGTCTGACACGCCAACGACTGCCTAGTCTTAATTAATGGTCTCCGGGATACAAGGGAAGCTCAGTACAGTATACGTTTTTTTCATCTCTTCTCAATTTTGTTGGATCGTCCATTTATCATTTTCTACCGCATCTACTTATGTTTACGTAATCATGATTATCTTTATACTTTATCGTAATTTGTATTGTTTTTTTTATTAATCTTTCTTAAGAAACATTTAAAGTTAAAGATGACCCATTGATACCCTTGTATTTGTGTTTTTTTTTTTTTTTTTTTTTTTTTACGGGATAGGGGTGGGGGCGGGGGCTAAACTGAATATATTATGTAGCACTTAGCGAGCAAATTATTCAGAACATCAAGACGAGGCAGACGAATGAAAGTCTAAGAGAAAATGTTACTTATTAAATACAACTGGGAATGATAATAAGCGTTAGTATACGAAAAATATTGGACAAGATTAGAGCCTATTTGGATTATATGCAACTCAAGAGGCTTGTAACATATCTTCCCCGGATTAGCTAAAACTTCTTCAGCTCTCTTCTTTTAACGATTTACCAAAAAAATAATTTTTTCAGTTTTGGTAGTTGAATTCCTGTGCCTTCATTGCTTCGTGATAAAATCTTGGGCGAAACACTGGACTTATCTATCAATGGGACAATATTAAGAACGTTATTTGTGAGGTACTGGGTGTTTTTCCCATAAGTTCCACCTATTTTCGTCGGCTGGTTCCTTAATTTCATGCTCGGGGTCAAGCACGTACACACACACACACACACATACACACACACACAAACGCACGCACAAAAGAGAGTTTGAGATCATTAAAATATGCTTCAGAGTATTGTAAAGCAATTCTGGAAACTTGTTTTATACATTTTTGTACATCTAGTGTTATTTTAGGCACAAACGCGAATTTATTTAAAAATAAACAATTGGAAGTTTCTTGATAATTGTTCTCATTGCATTTTGCAGTAGCGAAGAACTTAGACATTTTCCATAGATATTGAAATGATGCAGATGCTATGATTGATAACTGCTCTCATTGCATTTTGCAGTAAGGAAAAATTGGCAATTTTCCATAGATATTGAAATGATGCAGATACTTTGAGATAGGGTAGAAACAACCACGAAACCGTCATAGTCAACCTGAAAAGATTATGAATGCTCCAGAAGATTCAATCAACAACGTACCTAATCTCAAAAACTAAGACCTAGACTAAGACACCTTGGTCAGCAAGAATAGCTGTAGGTCTTGGGAAATATATCTTGAATGGTCGCCATACCAGTGATTTTTTTAAAAATTTTCGCTTACTCGGGGAGTAAGCCTACAAGCTATATTGTTGGTGTTGTGGTTGTTGGGGAGGGAGTTAGGAAAGGTCTATGGAGAGCCTAAAGAGATCTGAAAAAGGTGTTTCGTTATGAGTTAAAGATACAGGAATTTTAGGATAGGATATTTAGGATTTACCTAAATTTAGAAAATAAATAATGGGCATGTTAAACAGTACATAAAAATTATTTCTAATGAAATATAACGAATTTATTTCAATTTTCGTAGGTGAAACATGGCTCTATTTGACTGCAAATTTTAGTACGTTTTAATTCACGTTTTTAGGATTATGTTTACAACTTGTACGTAAGAGGAAAATCTAGCACGCGTCCTGGGTAAGCTGGAGGTAGGATCACGCCTTGTTATGCTAAAATGAATCAAAGAAATTCGTAAAAAAGGTGAGAGTACTGTAGACTATTTTGTACGCCAGTCGGTAAATTAACATCAAGAGAAAGGCAGTATATACAGAGACATAAGCAAATCGGATACTTTCTCAGTGGGGCCCTAGGGAACGAGAAGTACCCGTCGGCAGGAGAGCGAGACGTAAAGAAAGTGGAATTCCTAAAAGTTTCTTTGCTCTAACTTTTTCCCTCAAGGCTTCAGCAAATGAAGAATTGCGGCTGACACTGTAAGGGGACCGAATTTGGTCAACCTTAAGAGGAACCTGCTATAGTAGATCATCCGGAAGGCTGCTGAGAGCGAGGTCGATGCCTCGAACGAAAAGTGTTTAGAAAATTCTGAAAGGGAATAAAAAACGGATACAAAAAGAAACGAGTTAAAGGCTTGAATGGTTAGTTTACGTGGGCTAAGAAGCGAAACACGTAAAAAATGCAACGAAGTTTCCTCGGTGCAATCGAGTTTTCTGTACAGCGTATAATCAAGGCAACCGAAAACAGATCTATCCTTCTGTGGTCATCAAATCTTCTATAATTCCAAAATTATGGAAACAAAGGAAACATTATCATAGTTTCGTTTACTCGGGGAGTGAGCCTACAAACTACTTTGTTGTTGCTGTTGTTGTTGTTGCTCTTATTTGGGGGTGGGTTGGTAGGAAAGGTCTATGGAAAGCCTAAAAAAGTCTGAAAAAGGTGTTTCGCGTTGAGTTAAAGATCAGGAGTTTTAGAGGAGGATATTATGATTTATTTATTAGAATGAAATTGTAACAAATGAATAATGTGCAAATACTAAACAGTACAAAACAATTGTTTTTGATAGAATGTAGCATATTTAATTCAATTTTCGTTGGTAGAACAACTCTCTATTTGACCGCAGATTTTTAGCACATTTTTAAATCTTGCGCGCGTCATGAGCAAGCTGGAGGTCGGATCACTCCTTGTTATATTATCCTAAGCAGAGTGAATTTTATAAACGATAAAACTCGGTTCAAACTTTTCACAAAACTGCAACAAAAGATCTTATTTTGCAATGTTCTGTTTGACAAAATATATTTAGCCTTTTCCTGAATACCGTACATTCCAGAGCTGCTATACTTCGTATGGATCTCGCTCTTGTTACTGTGTCTGTGAAAACAGCGAATTATATTTAATAACATTTTTGAAACAAAAATTATCCACTGTTAAACCTGAATCTTTCTGCCGTTACGCTCTTTTTCTCGTCACTTGTATCGAATTAGTGGTTTGGTCCCGGAGTTTACGTACCATTCATGTTCCCAGTAATCGCTAATTTGACTAATGTATATATATATATATATATATATATATTATATATATATATATATATATATATATATATACATTAGTCAAATTAGCGATTACTGGGAACATGATGGTACGTAAACTCCGGGACCAAACCACTAATTCGATACAAGTGACGAGAAAAAGAGCGTAACGGCAGAAAGATATATATAAATATACTAATATTATAGATATAATCTATATCATAAGATATAATATATAATATATATAGAAATATATATGTGTGTGTGTGTGTGTGTGTGTGTGTGTGTGTGTATAGAGGGCATCACTATATAACAATCACACTTTATTGTGTGGGTCTTCGTTCTGCAATGTTACATTGCATTTTCTAGGCTGTTACCGACACAATAACATGAGTGAAAAAAAAGAAGTAAAAAAAACAGAGGGTAGAGGAAAAGTTGAGGCATAGACGACCAAAATACAAACAAACTACCATCTGGGTTTATACCAAGGGCATGGAAGATTTTATAAACCAAGGTTATGGAAGCTTATGTAAGAATAGGCTCAAAGACTTTTTAAAATTCAGTTTATCTCGTACGTTAACTGTACATAAATTTACTTTAGTATCATTTATCGGGCAAAGGATAAAGCTGGTTGACATAGGTGTTCATTCCCACCATCACTGATTAGTAAGTATTACTATATTATCTACATTAGAAGACAATTCTAGTCACTTAATCATTCAGTGATATGTATGCAGGCAGCGCAATATCTATCCCACTCAGGGTCTCCGAAATGAATCGCCTAGTGCTTTAATTATAGTAATGTATCTCAGTCACCCTGAGTTCTCTCTCCCAGGCTTCCACGTCATTTGCATGATGACATTCCATTAAAGGGAGAGCTGCTCCCATTATGCGAGACTACAAAGGTGTCGAAGGAATGAGTGATTACGTCAACGGAACAGCGAGAGCTTCAGTATTCAGCTCATTAGGGAGTTTCGGGATTGTTGAACGAAAGTAATAAGCAGATCTTGTGAGGAAGAATCATTACCTCACTCGTCGGAGGTTTGCAAAGGTTTATTATGTAGATTCAAGGCGTGATGCGACCTCCACCTTACTAAGTTCGCGGGCTGGAATCTACGGTCAAATTGAGCGTTTTTTCACCAACGAAAATTAAAATAGATACGGTATATTTCATTATTTTATAATAATTATTCTGCACTGATGAACATGAGCTTTATTTATTTTTAACATTTTAATGCTAATAGATAAATTGGGGTGAAATCTACAGTCAGTTAGAGCGTTGTTTAACCGTCGTAATTAAATTAAATACGCTATATTTCATTAGAAATAATTATTCTGCATTAACATGAACGTTATTTATTTTTTACATTTTCATTCTAATAAATAGACCATAAATATCATAACCTAAAATTCCTGTATCTTTAACTCAACGTAAAACATTTTTTCAGACCCTTTTTAGGCTTTTCCACAGGGCTTTCCTAGCCCCTCACCCTAACAAGAATAACAACAGCAAGAACTACGAAAACAACAACAAAGTAGTTTGTAGGCATACTGCCCGAGTAAGCCAAAAGTATTTGGAAGAAGTATGGTAGTCATTGTAACTGCTATTTCTGTCTCTCACAAATACAATTCATCATGTTGTGATTCTGCAAATTATAAATCTGTGAAGTCCTCTTCTTTTGTCTTTTATTCTAGCATATTCAACTGTAACCCGTAAATGTATTTAATGTATTTTATTCCAAGTTTTTTTGCAACCTACTATTTGAGATCAGAGAAAAAGCACGTTACTGTATAGATATTTATCGAAAGGTTTTCACTCAATCAACGGAGTATTTACTGTTTACTTTCCACTAAATAACCAACATAACCTGTTCCATAAATTGTGCTTAACTAATGCCATTCCAAGTGGCATTAGTTAACCGTTCCACCACTGAAATAATTCCAAAAGTTATCAGATCAGCACTATTGTATTTCTAGTTTTAATTGAAATATAGACAACTCTTCCTGAGTGCACAATAAATTGATGACTTTTATTTGCGTTTAATTACTTACTATTTTTTTTTAAATCGCATCAGTTGTGTATTTATTCTCCTTTAAATAACTAGCACAACTTTTCATATATAAATTCCGTTTAATTGTGGTTATTGCAGTAGGCATATTGGCAATCGCTCCTCGATTGAAATAATACTCTTCTCGATCTAGATTACTTATATTTTCATTTACTGAATTAAAGCAGACGTTACTACCTGACTGCTCATTAATCCGAATTATCTTTGTTCACGTTAATTAAATTGACGCATTTTATTGTCTTTTCACATATCTCCTTCATGTATTGGTAATATATTTCAACCGCTGTTTCCGCGTCCAGGATAAAATCCTGGAATCTGAGGATGTTGGATGATAAACTATATTATTTGGCCTTGTTTTCTACTGCATGCCATATATCAACGTTCAGCTAAATCAAAAGAAAAAAAACAACATAAGTTCGAATAATTTTACCGTTATTTATAAAAAAAAAAAGTAAAATTGAAAATAAAATTGAATAGATCAAGAACGCAGGAAATTGGAGTCGTAGCCTGGAGGCTTTTCCTAACACGCGTTCCGAACAGGGAAATGGACAAAATAGAACGAAAAGAGGTGTACAAGAAGATAATAAATGGAAAAAGAAGAAAAATGAAAAGTGTTTTTGTTAGGACTAAATCTTTTGTGATGGCTCAGTCTTTTTTTTTTTTATTATCATTTTTTTTAACGGGGAGCATTGCTGTTTTATGAAAGATATCGGGAGAGGATACAAATAGAATCTAGAGGTTGTTGCCCTCCGAGAATTGCAGTGGAAAAACTTCAGTATATTTGCAAGATGAAAATCAGCAGTTGCCTGTGATTCCTATTGTGTCTCTTACGTCAGGTACGAGAAGCGAGGAAGTGACTGGTGAGAAAGAGAGGTCACTCGCCTTGTAATCTTACGCAATATTTTTATACTGACGTGTATGGTTTCTGTTTTCATTGTGCTGATGTAAGTTGCAGCTTAGTATGGCTTTACAAACTCCTCGTCTTTTTAGAGAACGAAAATATAGGACTCTGATACCATACATATGCTGTGACATCCCCGATTGCTTGTTGGACTCGAATGATATCAATGAAATCAGAGTACGTTTCAAAAAGACGATCGTTTTTAGAATTGAAAATTAGAAATTTGGGCCAAAAGGCCAAACACTGGGACCTACGAGGTCATTCAGCGCCGAAAGGGAAATTGATAATAAGAAGGTCTGGGCTGCATAACAGGAGGAAAACTTTTTGCAGCTACACTTTGAATTAACTGCTGCGAGAGGGTGGAAAGTAAACTAAAAGAAAGAGAATACGGACGGAGATACAGTAAAAGCAAAGAAAGCGGTTGCAGCAGCCAGGGGCTATGAAAGGGACGCTGCAAAGAACCTTAGGTAATGCCTACAGTGCACCGCATGAAGTCCACTGATGGCACTATCCCTCTACAGAAAAAAAAATAGTGATTTTAACAGATCCTATAATAGACACACTAGTCATTTGATCCAAGTTTGACGCAAGTTATAAAATTTCAAAACACCGAGAGGAGTCCTTATTTAGTACATAACAGACAGACTCGAAAGAAACTTAACATCCTACCCGTAGATCCTACACGCTCAAGGATAGAAGAGCCGATTGTACTGAAAATATATTAGACCAATAAATAGTCCTAAATTAACAGGAAATAATTGTCGCGTGGAAAATAGCCCCCTCTACTGGCGTTAAATTTAGTTGTTAAAGATGTATTGTCCATGAATATTCCTCTTCGAACGGAATAAGTCTGTATGAAATGTTCCTATAGAAGTTTTTGGCCCACAGAGTATTCACGCTTTCAGTAAACGCTTCCCCTCCCAAACTGTACGTCAATAATGAGTTGCTTTCTCGTATATCTTCTAGGAGAACAAAAACTGACAGAGAGAGAGAGAGAGAGAGAGAGAGAGAGAGAGAGAGAGAGAAAGACTAACAAAATCGTTGGCTTGCAAAATGAAGCTATTTCCTAAACATTACCGAAACTTACGCTAGCTATATATATATATATATATATATATATATATATATATATATATATATATATATATATATAATATATATAATATATATATATATATATATATATATAGATATTATATATATATATATATTATCATTCGAGCTACAATGTACTTTAATATCTAATTCGCTCTACCTCGGAATTGATATATTTTCATATATGTACCAGAGAATTTTTTAGTTGATAATAATTTCGTACCCCATGGGATCGAACCACCGTCCAGTTGGACGGGAAACGAAATCAGGATCGGACTGACGCTAACGAAACGGCTATCCGAGGTAGAGCGAATTAGATATTAAAGGACATTTGTAGCTCGAATGATTTATATGAATCACGGTGATGTAAATAAAATTCATATGTAATTATATATTACCATATATATATATATATATATATATATATATATATATATATATATATATATACACACAAATGTATTACACATCTGACTCATATATCTATCGTTAATTTAGTAAGTGGGACATTTGAGTTCCACGAATAGCTTCCTTTCAAAGTTTAAAAATACCATATGAACACGTACTACTAAAAAAATACATATCCTATGATTTAAATGGAAGGTTTATGGATACAATGGCCAGACATTAATCAAGAGCATAAACTGGTAACTTCTTAGAAGATAAGCGAAAACTTATCTCCAAAAACGTGACTTTTCACGTTGATATTACTCGTGAATAAAACGCATCTTCATGACCATGAAGGCCGCATATCATAACGAATCCTTTTCAAAGTAATGATCCACAAATCAAGTTTTCGCTTGCTCGGGCAGTATGCCTACACACTACTTTATTGTTGTTGTTGTATTTGTTCTTGCTGTTATTGTTCTAGGGGGGGTTTGTTGGGGGAATGGGTAGAAAAGCCTAAAAAGGTCTAAAGAGGTGTTTCGCTTTGAGGTAAAGATACAGGAATTTTAGGATAGGGTATTTGGGCTTTATTTATTAAAATGAAAAGAAAAGATATGGATGTTAAACAGTACAGAACAATTATTTTTAATAAAATATAGTATATATATTTTAAATGATTTCTAATGAAATATAGCGTATTTATTTTAATTTTCGTTCGTGAAACAGCGCTTTTACGAACATGAATTTTACCACGCGCCCCGAGTAAGCTGGAGGTCGGATCACGCCTTGTTACAAAACCCTCCACCGATGAAGTCTCGGCTCCACGGACATATCATACAAAAAAATAATAACAACAGCTTCAAATCCTCATCGTCTCACATGCAGCAGCGATGCATAATTGTGGTAGCTGTTCTTTTCAGATATACTTTAAAATAAGTTGATGTGGATGTAAAGAAAGATAAACGACATCAAAAAGCCAGCGAAACCAGCTGAAGGGGCCAGTTGCAGCAATAGTCATCCGTCTCTTAGACCCCTTCATTACGTATTTTGAACAATTACGCCCAGCCAAAGAAGGATTGGGTGTAGGGAATTACGTTAGGGAAACATACTACAAACATGACCTTGGCGATTTTTTAGACACATGCGGGAAGGAAGATTGTAAAAGCAGTAATTGCCGGATTATAATAATCTTCTTTCCACTCATATATAATGTATGTGTGCGGCATATGTGACCGCGTATATTTCATAATGAATGAGACAAATAAATTCCATTACAAGCATAATCTTATTTAAAACTGCCTGCGATTATAATCTCACCTTTTACCACAGCCATAGCAGCAGAGGGTGAAACGATCCATCGTCCCCGAATAAATGGGGTTTTCTGTTCCAGCGATTAAACGAAGGGGAAGCGAAAAAGCCATTTGTGCGAGAAAGAGGAGTTCAGCGGACAGGGTCACTTATAATTTCAGTTGCTTAGCGAAGGGTAAAAATGAATGGGAGAGAGAGAGAGAGAGAGAGAGAGAGAGAGAGAGAGAGAGAGAATGCTCTGAATTTCCCTTGTATTTGATCTGATATGGATGGTATCTTCGTAGTCTTAAAACTTCAGTGCCTTAGGGAAGGATAAAAAAGATGGCAGAGGAGAGAGAGAGAGAGAGAGAGAGAGAGACGAGGAGAGAGAGAGAGAAGAGAAGAGTAAAGATTCATCTGGATTTTTGACTTGGAGATTTATATGGATGGTATATTCAAAAACTTTACCATCTGGTGAAGAGAAAAATACCTCCTAACATTTAGCTCCAGAATTTAAGAAAAAAACAAAAAAAAGTTGGTAGCCGTGTGGCTGTTCCAAGAG